>NC_067495.1:59671753-59926814 GCF_947179515.1 Apodemus sylvaticus | reverse complement strand
TTCATCATACAGGTCATGGCCAGATAGTATTTTTTTAAGATTTATTTATTTATAATGTGTGAATACACTGTAGCTGTCTTCAGACACAGCAGAAGAGGGCATCAGATCTCCTTACAGATGGTTGTGAGTCACCATGTGGTTGCTGGGATTCGAACTCAGGACCTCTGGGAAAGCAGTCAGTGCTCTTAACCCCTGAGCCATCTCTCCAGCCCCCCTAGACAGTATTATTTTATATGGATACTGCAATATTTTGTTTATCCACTCATTCATTCACTAATGGTCTTTTCTGATTTTTGCTATAATGATGTTATAAACATTTGTATAAGAACATCTGAATGGGTCTTATTTCTCTGAGGAACATAAGAAGTGGGATTTCTAGGTCAAATAGTAATTCTAGGTTTAACTTACGAAGTAGCTGCCAATTGCTTCCAGGCTGCTTCATGTAATGTTGTATTTACTAGGTAGGTCCCAGTATTTCCATGTCTTCATGTCTTCGTCAGCCTCCCCCTCCCCCTGCCCCCCCTCTCTCTCTCTGTGTGTGTGTGTGTACTTCTTTGTATATTAGCAGATGCATCTGTCTGTGTATGTAAATGGAATATGACAAATTCCAGGGTCATTCCTCGCCAAAGCCATCCACTTTAGTTGTTTATTTAGTTTTGGAGACAGCATCTTTCACTGGCCTGGTATTCATCACGTAGCTTTGACTAGGTGGCCAGGCAGGCCCAAGAATGTGCTTATCTTCACATCCCCTTGCACTGGGATTACAAGGCTGCCCCAGCACACTTGGCATTCTTCCACGTGTCTTCTAGGGCTCAAACTCAGGTCCTTGTGCTTGCCAAGCAAATCCTTTAGCTGACGGAGCCGTCTTCCCAGAGCAGCTTTTGTTGGTTTTGGTTTTTCAAATTATGACCAGTGTAGAGAAGATGAAGTAATAGCTCTTTAGCTAGTGTTTGAATGACCCCAAGGACTAATGACCTCAAACACCTTTTCATGGACTTGTTGGTAATTTTTCTATCTTCTCTGGAAAACAAGCAAACATGTTTGTTTTCCCTTTGGACCATGAGCTTACTGAGAAAGAGTCTATAAAACCCACCTCTGTAACCTCAGCTCCTAACACAAGGCAGGCATAGAGCAGGCACTCAGAACACATTTGGAGGTAGTGAGGAAACTAGACTAGGGTTTTAAAGCAGACGGAGGGAGCCAGGCTGCCTTACCTGCAGCTTTAAGAACCGGTGCTGCATTCCCACATCATGGTGGGCCTTTCGATGACTGGCAAAGTTGGGGGTCCACTATGGAGAAGCTTGGAACTTTGTGCTTTCCTTAGCAGAGACTCACACTGACCTGCTTCAAGTGGAGCATCAAGCTGTTGAGCTTTGGTGTCCTAGAGTAAGAAGGAGCAGGTCCTGTACATTGCCTCCATCTGGAAGCCTTCCATACTCCTTTCATTTCTTTAGACACTCTAGTGACTCTCCACCCCGAAGCTCTAGTATGGAACATATCATGAATACTCTTCACCCTTGATCTACGTAAGTCTCCTTGTATGCTGTCTGGGGCCAGTTCTTTATAGAAAAGTTCCTTGGCATGCCCAAGTCGCACAGTCTGAATGAGCCCTCTGATTAGTGTCCCTGAAAACCCATTCCTCCTCATGTGTGTGCACACGTGTGTATGCATGCATGCATGCATGTGAGTACGTGAGTGTGTGTGTGTGTGTGTGTGTGTGTGTGTGTTTCCAAGCAGTCATTACAGTTTATATTTAGGGATCATTCTGAAGAATTGTTTGCCTAATGTCTGTCTCTCCTAGTAGGTCAAAGTTACATAAGGCAAAATGTTAAAATGCCCAGTCATTAACACAATGTTTGGCACATAGCAGTCTCAATAAACAAATGTTTATTAAATAAAAGGAAAAATATTAATTAAAAGAAAAAAGCCCTGACTTTCTTTTTCATTCCACTAGCTCATTCTGCCTTTATGTTGAATATTTCACCTACCAACCAGGTAGAGCTCTGTGAACTGTGAATGTTAGTTTCTTCTCTCCTCTCCCTCTCCCTCTCCCTCTCCCTCTCCCTCTCCCTCTCTCTCTCCCTCTCTCGTCCCCCCCCTCCCCCCCTCTCCCTCTTTTTCCCCTTCTCCCTCCCCCCTCTCTCCCCCTCTCTCTCAGTCTCCCTCTCCCCTCTCTCTCTCCCCTCCCCCTCTTCCTCTCTTTCTCAGTCTCAGTCTCCCTCTCCCTCTCTCTCCTGCATATCCTTGATCCTTTCACCTTCCATCCCCACTTCCTCCTTCCTCCCTCATTCCATTGTTAACCAAATTTCCAGGGAACTTTTGCCTGTAAGTGTGACTTTGGTTAGGTAGAATGATCTGTTGCCTAGTGAGTCCACTTGAGCCAGAGTCATAAGGTTTGAAGGACTCAGTACATAGTGGCTGTATATCTATAGCTAATATGGAAATAAAATACACAAAAATGTTAACAATGTTTACATTGGGTGAGTAGGGGTATTGTGTGATTTTTCCTTCTCTGTAATCATCAATACTTGCTGACTCTTATACATTAAATCCATGAAATTAAAAAGCAGTGTCTTGGGATATACTATGACTGAAACTTAATGGTACTGTACTTAGAGGAAGAAACTAGTCACAGAAAGCCATCTATTAAAAGACACCATATATAGGAAGTTTATAGAGTGGTCTCTATAGTTGGAAAATACATCAGAATTGTCTGAAGCTAAAGGGTCTGGGGGACCTGGGGGGGGGGCTGGCTAAAGGATGCAAGTTTTCCATGAGAGGACATGAACACATTCTTGACTGTTGTGTTGGCTGGTTTTTGTCAACATATCTGGAAAGAGGGAAACTTACCTAAGAAAATGCCTGTGACGGTTTGAATGACAGCTATCTCATTAAGCCCCATAGGTTCATATGCTGGAAGACTTGGTCCTCAGTTGGTGGAACTATTTGGGAAGAATTAGGGAGTGACATTCTTGGAAGAGGTGTGTAACTTGGGGCTGACTTTGAGGTTTCAAAAGCCCACACCATTCCCAGTTAACTCTCTCTCTGTGTGTCTGTATCTGTGTGTCTGTCTCTGTCTCTGTCTCTCTCTCTCTGTCTCTCTGTCTCTCTCTGCCTTATGATTATGAATCAGATGTAAGCTCTCAGCTGCTGCACCAGTGCCCATCTTGCCTGCCTGCTGCCATGCTCCCTCACCATGATAGTTGTCACTCTAACTTTTTACAACCATGAGCCCCAAACTAAACTTTTTCATTTATGCGTTGCTTTGGTGGTGGTGTTTTGTCATGGCAATAGAAAAGTAACTAAGACAATGCCCCCTTAAGATTAGCTCATGGACAAATCTCTGGGCTATTTTCTTGATTAATGATTGATGTGGGCGGGCCCATCCCTTTGGATGCAGTGCTATCACTGGGTTGATTTTCCTGGGTGCTACAAGAAATCAGGCTGAGCAAACCAGTAAACACCTCTCCTCCATGGCTTCCATTAAAGTTCCTGCTTTCAGGTTCCTGGCCTGCTTGACTTCCTTCCCTGTCTTCCATTAATGGCCTCTAACTCCAGTTGTGTAAGGTAAGAAAACCCTTTTCTTTCCAAGGTGCTTCTGACTGCCTTTATCAGAGCCATAGAAACCCAACTAGGAAAATTGGGATGTGTACTGAACTCTGCAAATATAATACAAACCATTAAACGGAATACTTTCAATTTACAAAGGTTACATCATATGATAAGTGAATTATATATCAATAAACTTACTATTTTTAAAAAGGCCAATGAATTTACATTTTAAAATATGTGCTACTCTTAGAATCTGAGAGAATGCACTGAAAATTTCGATGTAGTTTTCACTGTATAATTTTTCAATAAGGAAAGGTTATAAGCATGGAGAAGAAAGGCAAGAAAGAACATAACAGTACGGGAGAGAGGAAGCAGACAGAGGCTACCAGATCCAGCCGCTCCCATCTTCCTGGCAGCAGCAGACGTCCTTCTTGTAGCCAGATTCCACAGATAAGGACAGGGGTCTGCACGCTCACGTGTCTACTGCTCACAGGCCCGGAGACAGCCTTCATTCCCAAGACTCCTCCATGCCCTTCCAGTGTGCACTCTACATCCAGCTCTGTCCTCTGTGACTTCTGAATACAAGTTTGTCTGTCATCTGATAAGCAGGCAGATTGAGAACAGTATGGAATGATTCTAGGCTAGGGAATCAGGTACAAGTTATGAGGAAACACTTCCAACTGCTTGATTCTTGGGAGGGGGAGTGGAGATTATATACACATATACACAATTATATATATATATATATCATATGTATAATATATATGCTACATAGATATATAAATAAAATCTTACACAAACTCTGGTTGTCATTATTTTAAAAACCAGACGTTTTATCACTCTGCTTTATGTCAAAGTGCCCAGGCAATATGAAGCTTCTAGAAGATAAGAGAAACACACTGAAGAATCCAGTGTGCTGGAAAAGGGGCTGGTGAGCAGAGGAAAATATTCCAGCTATGCAAACAAGCACAAGGCCACACATTTAGGATCCGCAAGAAATCAGATAACAAGTAGCAATCCCTTTTCCTTACTTTATTCTGCCCGCCCCCAGATGTTCATATTTGTGGCAGCAACAGACTGGAATGAGGCTGCAGTTCTGGGAAGGGTAAACACATAAATTCTATGTAATAATATTATATATTAAATTTATATTATACATATATATTCATTGAATTATGTAGACAGAGCCAGAAAGATGAATGCATAATAAAGTGCCACCAGACCTGGCTAGCCTCCATGACAGGCATGTGTACATATATGTATGTTCATGTTTTATGTGTTCAATACACATATGCATGTGTATATAGATGCCAGAACACAACATCCAGTGTCATTACCTCAAAAGGCCATCCATGTATATTCAGGTTCAACTGCAATTCTCCAGATCAGGATGTACTATTCTATTATAAATCACTGTGCAACATCTTGTATAGTTTTGTGTGTTTGTCTGCACGAAGAAGATAAGTGACATTTTGGGCAACCCTGCCCAATGGTGTGACATGGCCAAACTCTAGGAGATGCTTCAAAGGCACATACAGGCTTTGGATAAGGCCACCATCATAGCAGTACCCACTATGGGAAATTATGCCTCATCTAGACCCAAACTGGGAAGGGTAAGAAGTATTGGGTTCCTTTGTGGGTATGGTGACTTCTCCCAAGATGACCTGAGCACTTTCTCTAGGATGCAAGAGACTTAGGGTGCTGAGTCTCAGTCTGGTCTCTCTCTTCTAACTTCACTTCTAGAGTCCTTGGCTATGATATGGGGATAATGTCACTGCCCCATAGAATAGCTGCAAGTCACTAACAAGAAGCTATTTAGTCAGGCATGGTGGAAACTGTCTAGGTAGGCATGGTAGGTTATACCTGTGAGCTCAGCATTTGGGAAACTAAAGTGGGAGGATTGTCACAACTTGGAGGTGAGTCTGAGTTACTTAATGAGTTTCAGGCCAGCTTGAACTGAGGTGTGAGACCCTGTCACAAGAAATATAGTAAGAGGGTAGAAGATGGGAAAAGATGAGAATGGGAAGGAAGAAGAAAAAAAGAGGAGGAAGGAAGAGGGAGGGAAGGTATGTGGAGGGAAAATAGGAAAAGAGGAGGGGAGAGGAGAGAGAAGAAGAGAGTAGTGTGTGTGTGTGTGTGTGTGAGAGAGAGAGAGAGAGAGAGAGAGAGAGAGAGAGAGAGAGAGAGAGAGAGAGATGAAAACCCAGGGCTACATGTACAAAAGGGCCTCCAGTACTTCGGCCAATTCTTTTCCCTACTTTAGAGGCAGGATATATCCAAGAGCCTTGGCCTTGCCATCTCACACCTTTTTAAGAGGGCCAAACAGTAGCTGGAAGGGCACACCAGCACATCCAAGTTAGCTTTTGTGAAGCTATTCTGCCCCAGTGTTGAAGGCTTCCATTTGATTCACTGCCTCACTGAATGTTTCCATGTGCCTTGGAGGAAGATATTATCTCGACTCTAACGTCGTGGATGAGACACCATCGTGAGTAAGGTGAGGTGACAGGCACAAGGTTTCATGACTAGCAAGTGCTGGAGACAGTTCTTGCAACAAGTCTGTGTCTTGGAGGCTAGGCTTGGGTCAGGATGTCACATGACTGACACAACTGAGTTGGGGTTCATGGAACTGCTCTGTTCGAAGTGATATGAAAAGGGCTGATCAGGACAAGGTTCAGCATGACACAGGGCTTATTGCCTTTGAAGATGAGGGGACAAAATTTCCATTAGGTAAGACAATTGGAAGTAAAGCAGAAAAGGCAACCCAAAGGTGTGTGCTATGGGTCAACCCCAAGGGGAGCACCAGACAGATATGAGTGCTACAGCTCTAACCCTTACTGCTCTTGGTCCACCATGGACAATTTTTCTAAACTTTTCATGCCTCAGTTTTATCATCTTCAAAATGGATGTGGTTATAGAAACTCTCTTACAAAACTGTTAGAATCTAAGGAGGGCATGCAGATACAGCTCCTAAAACATTAGTACTTCTTCATAGAAGTCAGAAAAGCAAGTCAAGGATGCATGTCACTATCCTGAGGAGAAAGGAGGACAGGGGTGATGTACAAACCTGGGAGTGTCTTGGGCCACAGCTGTGCTCTACAGAGCGCAGATTAGTGGAGTCCTAGTAGAGAGTCTCCTACAGAGGGTCAAAGAATTCTGACATGCCTTTGATCTCTGGATACAATGGGAACATTTTGTGCTTGTGAACTGGATGGACTGAAAGCAGTGGCAACTTGAGTATCCAAAACATTGGCTCTGGAATGTGCTGTCCTACAAGCTGGACATCGAGGGATGGAGTTTCTGTTTCATTTGCCCCCAACCTACTACAACTTCCAAACCATCCAAAACTCAGGCACACCCAACTTTAAGCGATGAAGTCTCATTTTATTGATATATTTTGGAGGGGCTAGTGCAACGAGAGAGACTTGCTGGGGATACTAGAGGCTGAGAAAGCCAAGGGAACGATGACTTGAATGGAATCAATCAACCACAAAGAGGCAGGAGAAAGGCTGAGAATGAGCCAGCGCGCGAGAGAATGGAAACAGAGTAGGTTAATTTTGTATGTCACTCTTTCAGTAACAAACTACTCCTGAGATAGTGACACCAATCCATTGATGAGGTCTTCACGCTCATGGTCCACTTACTTCCCATGGGCTCCTGGCAATCCTGTTGTGCTGGAGTCCCGCCTCTTCGACCCTCATGCAGGGCAGAGTCCTTAATAGAGCACACAAGCTGTTGGAAATGACATAATGTAAACTCTGAAGCCCCAGTCTATTCAAGGTCCCAATAGAAACCTGTCAATCATGATTCCTCGCTAATCTGGCTCTCTGAGTGTTCACTGGGGACTAGATCAGCCCGCATCACCTCCAAGCACAGCCAAAGCACACTGGAATGTTCAACAAGGCCCAGTCTTCGATCATCTCCTTCCACTGTCCCTTTGCTTCTACTTGTCACTGATAGCATTTGGCTGTTCCTGGTCAATACTGGAAGGAAAACAGGTGTGCAGAAAACCACTCAGCCTCTGGCTTTTGTGGGGCACAAGAGAGTAGCTTTGGTTTGGAAGGTAACATGAGCAGGGGTGGGTGTTCAGGATACAGTATGCCAGTGCCTACTTGGAGTCACAGAAATGATGTGTCTGTTGCACAGGATCTTCCCTCAATGCTCTGAGGTGGGGCACTATGGTGATGGCTCAGGAAAAAGTACTAAGAGATGCCAATAGGTCACAGAGAGAGATAAAAAGGATGGGGCAGGCTCCTAGAAAAACCAACAGTCCTCCAGCATTCTCTATGGGGCCTCTGATGCCCTGACCTGGTTGCCAGGGTAGAGGGAGCCCCAGGCAGGCCCTGTAGAATCAAGAGAGCACGGGGTGGCGAGAGAGGCTGGCGGCCACTCCACATCAGGACCTGCCCCTCCGCGGTCTGAGGCCTTCTTCACAGGGAGTCATGGTCCAAGTAACACAGCAGGGTGCTGCAGGGCTGCACAGTGTGCTGTGTGCTGCTTGTAATGCCTCCAGAGACACACCTCCCATTTCCTAAGCACCAACCCTTCCTGTACCGCTTGTGAGCCCATGGAGCACCGGGCAGGAGAACTTCCATGCCAGGCGATGCCAGGCCGCTGGCTCTCACGGTCTCATTCGGTGCCCTCAGATCTATGAGTCCTAGAGGTTAATGCGAACAACGCATTAACAACGCATCACCTGTTCAAGTGAATCCAGAGCAGATGGCTGAAGTCCCTCGGAGGCCAGCACACAGCCTCTGAGGTTCAGGAAGTGGGGGTTGCGAGCCCCAAATCATTACCTCGTTCTAGGCCTGTGTCTTGCTGACCTAAGTCTCAGAGCCTCGGTTCTCTCTTGTGTGGATGGAGAGGGCACCACCACGTGCGGAGGTCGGAGTAGTCAGCCGCTTGCCCAGCGCCAGCCCGGGTTCTGTCTCTTGCTGCCGAATGGTCTTGCTGACCCTGCCATGCCCCTCCTGCCTTACACTGCTTAGGTTGGGAACAGATCTGTGGAGGGAAGAAGGACTCTAGCAGAGGAGGAAGGGGGCGCCTGTTCTGCTACCCCAGACTCTATCCCTCCTTCATTCACCAACGGCGCAGGGCCTCTCCCCGCGCTGGCCTTCCTTGGTAGCACGTGTCTAAGGCTTGTCATCCCCTTCGAGGAGAACTGCCTGAGTCTTCCATTAAATCCCGACGCGATTCTGGCTGGTAGCATGGGAGAGCACAGGCTGGCAACGGACCAGGCTGCTGTCCAGTGCAAGGCCACCAAGGGGGGCAGAACTTATTCCCTCCTCACCCCGCTCACGCCCAGGTGGGAACTCGGCTCCAGATCAAGATGATCACAGCTTTCAGGTTTCTCTGGGAACCTAGACTTCCAGGTACTGAGGTGGAATCTACTTACTATGAAATGGTTCAGGTAATTAGGCACGAAGTGCACGTTCAGCACGACAGGCGAGTCAGTCGTGGAAGCATGTTTGCACGCGGCCATGCAGGCCCACCAGGCTGCACTTTGAGTCACCGCATCTCTGTTGCACAAGGGTGTGGTGTGGTCATCCTCTAGAGTCACCCCGTACCTCTTGTGCCTGGCCCCGCCTGGTGTCAGTAGCCACATGGTGTTGCCCTTAGTTCACAGCACTGCAGGTGCTGGCATCGGCCTCTGAGCTTGGAGACCTCCAAGCAGCTGTGCACACGCACTGTGGGAAGAGGTCCAGGTGGGTGTCACAGGCACTGCGCAGACACTGATGGGAGGCTGCGGACTCAGAAAGGAGGAGATGCTTTCAGGGCTGTGCCTGCAGCTGTTGACCCTTAGTGACAGGAGCTGCTGAGCAAGCTGGACCAAGCAAGCCTGTGAGTACTGATTGGCCTGCTGGGTGGCAGGGAAGCTGCAGCCTGGGCCATTCTCGGTACAGTCCACAAGGGGGCAGTGGTGCTCCGTGGGGAACGTGGGCCACAGGAGCTAGGAAGCTACTGCCAGTAAAGCCCACCAGTAAAGCCCCCACCTTGCAGGCTGTTCAGGGTCCTGTGGTTTCTAGGCCTTTCCCTTCCCAGGGGAACCTGACCGAGCACCTTCCCTGGCCCCTCCGTTCTCCGAAAGCTCTTGAATGGGGGAGGCCTGTTTCCATGGAGGAGCCGTGATTGGTCCAACAAATATTTACTGAGTGTTTAATATGTGGTAGCCCCTGTTGTTACACCAGGCATAGGGCAGGGACTGATGTCCAAAAGAACCCTGTACTTGCTGAACAAGCGTTCTAGACAAGTACAGTCAGTCATAGAAATAGGGAGAGTGTTTGAAAGAGACCAGTGCTTTGGCAACCCGCAAAATATGAGTGAGGCAAGCAGCAAAGACTACATTTTGCTTCCACTGGCTTATCCATCTATCCATCCGTCCATCAGTCTGTCTGTCCATCCATCCATCCATCCACCCACCCACCCATCCATCTGTCCGTCAGTCTGTACATCCATCCATCCATCCATCCATCCATCCATCCATTCATTATTCCATCTGTCCATCCATTCATTCATCCACCCAGGCACTCAGTCTTCCACTCACCGCACTGAACATTCATCCTGTCAATTGTCCGTCTATCCTCCTATCACCTACCTACCTCTACAGGCTAGTCTTATGTCAGCTTGACAGGAGTTAGAGTCATCTGAAAGGAGGGAACCTCAATGGAGAAACTGTATTCCTAAGATCCAGCTGTTGGGCACTGTATTAATAGGTAGACACCCAGCCCCTTGTTGGTGGTGCCATCCCCGAGCTGGTGGCCCTGGGTTCTATAACCAAGCTTGTTGAGCAAAACACAATGAGCGAGTCACTAAGCAGCATCCCTCCATGGCCTCTGCATCCACCTCTGCCTCCTGGTTCCTGCCCTGTTTGAGTTCCTGTCCTGACTTTCTTCCATTGTGAACAGTGATATATAGAACTGTAAGCCAAATAAACTCTCCCCCCCCCCCAACTTGATTTTAGGTCATGACATTTCATCACTGCAATAGAATTGCTACCTTAGACACCACCCACCCATCCATCCATCCATCTATCCGTCAGTCCGTCCGTCCGTCTGTCTGTCCGTCCGTCTGTCCGTCCATCCATCCGTCCATCTACCCACCCATTCCATTGCTCATTTGCCCACCCATCCATCCACTCAACCCCTCAATCATCCACCTGTCCACCCACCTACCCACACACTTGACTGTCTATCTAATAACCCATCTATCCCACACATGAATCCACCCGTATGTCCACGCATCAGTTCACCTATTGATCCATCTTCTTTCCAGAGATCAAGGGGATGGAGGGGAAGAGGGCGTAGCAAGTTCAGTTGGGCCCCTGATGAGATGGATCCTCAAGGGTATGGGCCCAGTCCTGCTTGCCTTCTTCCATCGTCCCTCCTGTCCCCAGCCCCTGTTCTCAGTGTCTGTGGCTCCACAGTTCATCCTATGTCTTCCTTCCTTCTTGATTGTGGAGCCCATTCTGCCCCTTCCCACCAGTACTGTTTCCATTGAGTCTGCATCAGTTCCCCGTAGTGCAGCCCTTCCTGCCCACCATATCCGGCTTTTCCATTTTCATCGCCTCACTCATTTCCCATGCAGTAGGCAAAGTCTGCACAGATGGAGGCAGGACCTGACTTGAATTCAGAAGACTCTGTATTTGCTGCTTTTTAATCTATGTGGCTCTGAACAAATTATTTAAAATTTCAGATCCTAGCTTCTCCAGCTGAACAATGCATTGTGTTTATTGCAGAATCCTACCATCCGGTCCAAGGGTAACTAAACACCTAAACATATTTTAAAAGGTACTATTTACCTGTTTTTGTTGATTTTTTGAGACTAGTCCTACATTTGGAATTCCCAGAATTCCCTTGAACTGTGTATAAGATGACCTTTAATATCTTCCTCATGCTACTCTTGCAAGCGTATAACATACCACACATGGCTTTATGTGGTTAGTGGTGCGGGGGATCAAACCTTGACTCTAATGCAGACTAGACAAGCATTGTACTAACTAATCCAGACCATAAATTCAGAGGTTACTGAATCTTAAGGCCTCCCAAAACTCAGCCATTAGATGATACTCGGCTCAAACATGCCATTCCTTAAACTTCAGAAGATTGGTTCGATCCATCCTTTCTCTGAATGACCACAGTAGCCTGCATTCTTATCCGCGTCTCTATCTTCCTTGAGTCCTTACTCCCACTTAGGATTCTTGCGGTATCAGTCCTTTGATCAGAGGCACTTGATCATCTGAATGTGTAATATTCACTGATATTCAACACATTTTCATTGCATCTCTCTCTTTAGTTTCAAAACATGTTCCTTTTTGTGTCAAAAGTTTTTTTTTTTAAAAAAACCAAACAAATAAAAAATTTAAAAAAACCTACCCATGTCCAGTTGATAAGCCAGACCCTTTTCAATGGCAACCATTTAAGCAGGTCTGTCTCTAGGATTTGCCTGTTGTAGGTATTTTCAAACAAATGAAGCACACAATATGAGCTGATGCCTGTCCTCTCTCACTGAACTTAGTGTTTTTGTGCTCTCCCCATGTGATAGCATCTATTTACTTATGTATTGATCTACTCTTGCCTTTTGTCTCTTTGGTGTGAATAATGCCACTACACACATCTGCAACCCCAACTTTATTTTTCCCTTTGCTTGTTTTCTGTCTGTCTCTCTCTGTCTGGTTCTCTCTGCGGATCTCTCTCCCTCCCTCTCCCTCTCTCTTCTATGTCCCTGCTTTTCTTATTCTACTTTCTGTAGTCTCTGTCCTCTGCAGTTCTCCCGTCTCTCAGAGATAGTCCTGGCCAGGCCCAGTCTGCTGCCCATGTTCACTCTACTACTTTTTCTTTCTGCTCTGGAACGTTCCAGATATCTCTGATTATTCTTCTTCTTCTTCTTCTTCTTCTTCTTCTTCTTCTTCTTCTTCTTCTTCTTCTTCTTCTTCTTCTTCTCTCTCTCTCTCTCTCTCTCTCTCTCTCTCTCTCTCTCTCACACACACACACACACATCTAAAAATTTCAAAAAACCTTCCCCTTATCCATACCACCGAGTGGCCACGTCATCAGCTTATACAATTTTAAGTTCCTGTTTGTATCTTGAGGGAGGTAGTGATTCTATTTCTTTCTCTGCATGTGGTCATTGTGTTCCTGAAACATTTGCTGAAAAAAGACTTGTGATTTATTAACGCATGAAGGCTTGTTGGAGTTCACATGTGCTGATCCTGTTTCCGCTCTGTGGCCTCAGATACACCTGCCACCTGCTTGAATCAGCCCCCTCATCTGCAGAGTGGAGCTGCCAACAGTGTATCTTCCCGATTGCTGTGAAGTTCTGTGGGGCTAGAGAAACCCAGACAGAGTCTCTTCCATCTTTTTTTGTTAGCCATAAACATATAATTTCATTTTTTGTTTCTTGAAAAACCCAGGGACAAGCTCAAGGGATGCTTTACGGAGTTATTTTTTGTATTCTTTCTGTCTGACTCCCTCCCTCCTACAGTTAAGGAAGCAAATTAAATGTGCAGGCTTCATGCTGTCCCTTTCCTACGGGTTAGAGGCATTGTCAGCAGCGAGCAGTTGTGTTCTCACAGAAACAAGCCTTTCAGGCTCTTCTGATGCTTTGTTTAGACTTTCATGGCTATTGTGCCAGACAGTGGCGAAGGTGCTCTTCACAGTAAATGCTGGAACTCTGCAGGGCAGAGTGCTGTCAGTTATTGTCTTCCCAGTTCATGCATCATTGAACCTCTTACAGCCTGAAGGTTTCACAGTGAGATGGCTCAGCAGATAAAGGCACTTTCCTCACAAGCCTGCAAATAGAAGTTGGATCCCTGAATGTAGTAAAAGAGAAAGGAGAGAATTGACTTCATGAAGTTTTCCTCTGACTTTCATATGCTTCTGATAATACACACACACACACACACACACACACACACACACACATGAGATAAGAATTAAAAAAATATTTTTGAAAAAGTTAGATTTTATGGCTCTGATTGTTTGATATATATAATATATATTATTTATATAAGTTTATTTTATTTATATAAATGTATATATTAATATATAATATATTAATATAAATTGTACTAAATATAAACTTAGACTTATATTTCATATATGGAATGAATATATATGTATGTGTATATCTCTATATCTATCTATCTATCTATCTATCTATCTATCTACCAATATCTATCTATCTATCTACTTTAAGGACTTTTCTGAAGGACAGCTTAAAGGCTACTGGTCCAGTTGTTTCCTGACATCACTGATGGTTGTAATTGCCTGTGCTCTGCCTCATGTCTACTAGCTCACTAGCTTGGGCAGCTGTATATTTGCTAATATATTAGAATATGTTTATATGAAGGTATATATACATATATATGAATGAATCAAAGCTAGCTGCCACAGTCAATTACCTCAATAAATAGCAAGAGATCCATGTTTACTGTGAGTTATTCACAATATTTAAGATACAGAACAAGCCAAGTGCGTGTGAGTACATGTGAGAGGGAGAGAGAGAGAGAGAGAGAGAGAGAGAGAGAGAGAGAGAGAGAGAGATTTTATTCAGCTCTAAAAACCGTAATCACTCCACTTTACCGGGAAAATGGATAAGATTAGTGATCATACTATAAACAAAATACTCCAGACTTGGAAAGACAAATACCACATGTTTTCTTTTATATGCAGAATCTAGGTTTTGAAAAAAAGAAGCGAATATACAAGGGAGACTATTGGTTGGAGGAAGGAAGAAAGATCTATGGGAAGGTGTGGGAAGAGTAATGAGGGGCAATATGATCAGAGTGCATTATGAAAATGTCACAATGAATTCCATGATATTGTATAATTCATTTAAAACAACTTGATGGTTGTAGAAAGGATGTCGGCAAGCTCACATAAAACTGGAGACCAGTTGGCTCTAATACTCAGGCAGCTTTCTCTCCAATACTGCCTCCTCTGAGAAGTCTTCCTATTTCAGCTGCTGGTGCCCTCTCCTGCTCATCAGCAATCATCTCTGTATCTTGGAATCTAGGGTGACTCATTCCTGCCTGAACAACGGAATCCCTTGGAACTTTCTTCCTTCTTCCATCCCTCCTTCTGTCCCTCTGTCCCTCTGTCCCTCCATCCCTCCTTTCCTCCATCCCCCCTTCCCTCCCTTTCTCTCTTTATTGTGTTTCTAAGACAGGTAGGTACTCAATAATGTATCTCAAGTTGGTTCTGAAAACATGATCCTCCTGTTTCAGTCTCTCTGATGATGTATGAATCCTTTTTAATATAGATGTCTGGGTATCACCCCAGAAACTGAGGTCATTGGGCACATGGAGATCCCAGAGCTCCCAGGGTGATTCTGATATGGCACCAGGCTTAAGGACCACTTAAGCCCTGTTTCCTTGACTTCACTGATGGCTGTAATTACCTGTGTTGTGTCTCACACTCACCAGCTCATTAGCTTGGACAGCTGGATGTGTGCTAGGCATCCGGAGGGCTGTTGAGATCAAAGGCTTTCGTCATAAGCATCTTCTACCAGCTTCACTGGGAGGAGATGGGTCACAGCTTAGGAGTTTCATTTGTCCACGGAAGCTTTGGAAGTATAGCGACTTATCCACAGATATCTGATGAGTGGAAAATCTAGGGCCAGAACCCAAAGCTCCTGACTGTCACATCACAAGTGTCCTGAACTAGCCTTTACTGGGTCAGTGTGGGCTTTGAAGGACTGATTTTTCCCTTCAGTCTTTCAAACTCATCTCAGAGAAATGCTGACTTTCAAGGAAACCAGGCTTCTTTCTTTCATACTCCCTGATTCCAGGTGCTTCAAACTCTTCACCTTTTAGGATGCACTGATGGCCTATTGACAGACAGGGGCAGGGGAGTTAGCTCTTCCTTTCTTCCCCCTCCATTCATTCTTCTTTGCTTTCTCCTTTTTTCTTCCTCCTCTTTCTTCTTCCTCATCCTCCTCCTCTTCTTTTCTTCTTCTTCCTCCTCCTTCATTTTTCCTTCTTATCCCCACATTATTTAAGTAGATGTAAATTGGAAAGTTGAAGTTTAGGATGGAAAAGGCCTATTCTGGTGGAAAGACTTTTAAGACAATCTTGGACGTTTTAATGGTAAAATACTCATATATATATATATATATATATATATATATATATATATATATATATATATATATATCATGAGGCTGCATTTATTGCTTAAAATATCAGCATAACCAAGGCATTAAGTCTACCCCATATACACTGTAGGCAGTGTAAATAAGAGGTCATACTTAGCACTGTCAGTACATATTCTGCTTTCTAAAGCATCTCTAGCAACTTGACATACTATTTATTTATTGGTTTATTTATTGGTTTATTGTCTGTCTCTCTGCTTGCGACCATATGCCACTAGGGCAGTGATTTTGTCTTATACATAGTAGGCATTTGATCCTTTGTTGGCATGTGCTTGAAGCGACACTCTGGAACCATCGCACCTGGGTGCCTGTCCTGGTTATATTGTCTTATAGGGGTCTCAGGCAAATTTGGGTAACGTTCTGTGTGTCAGTTTTTCCATCTCTAAAATGGATATAATCCTAGTTCCAAGCATACTGCAATCCAGAGCAAGAAATTGAACATGGCTACCTTCCTTAGACAGGATCAGGGGGCTTATATGGTCTGGGACTTGCGTCTATAGGCCATCTATCACTCCTCACACCAACTATAGAGAAGGCCACTAGAGGCTACGAAAGGGACATAGAACCTCAGAGGGTGCTCGGAGCCTGTGAACATGATTCTTTTTTAGCTTTATGATCCCTGTGGAATACATTTCTGTTGAGTTCAGTGGCCTAAATGAAAGTTCCTTGAGAAGCAAATATAATACCCTTCGTCTTCCCACGCTCTTTGCTCCCCTTGAATACATCTTAGGACCAGATCCTTCCCATTCCTCATCATCGACTAACCCAGCCACTCCAGGAGCTTCTGGCGGCCACTCTGCTCCATGCATACCAACAAATCTAGCTTCTGGCTTTGAAACCCCAGTCCCTCATTTAGTTTCGTGACACTTGGCCTACGGACTGAAAGATCTATCCCTATTCTCTCTGTCACAGGTGGACTCCTCTATTCTCACTGCAGAACCTGTCTCTTCAGTGATACATCTGAGCTGTGCATTTGCAGTTTGTGTGGGAGGGTAGTTTTGGACGAGATTAATCTGTGTTAGTAAACTGGATAACACAGACCACCCTGATCCAATCAGGAGGAAGCCTAAATAAGACACTAGGCTCCTGGGACAAAGAGAAAGCTTCCAGCTGGATTGTGGGGTCAGGCCCTTAGTCTCTCCAGCCATGAAACTTGAATGGAAATGTAAGCTTTTCTCGAGTCTTGAGTCTGCTGGCTTTTAGACTAGAGCTCATGCTGCTGGCTCCTCTCCTGGGTCTCATTTCTTTGGACCAAGATCTGAGCTTACCTAGCTTATTCCGCCAGATGGTAACTACAGAGCTTGAGGCATCTCAGCCTCTTTAACCACACAAGCTATTTCCTTAGAACAAATCTCACTCTTCCTATCTGTTTATCCTACCTATTCTGTTATTCTGAACCTCCTGAGGACTATACCAGGCCACCCATTTCCTCCAAAACCTAAGCTCTTTGCTGTTGCTTTGTCAGGTTTAGGATTTAGAACCAGGGGACCTAGGTTCGGATGGCTAGTCTATCACTCACTGCCTTTTATGCTACTTCTAGCTCCAGGAGATGAGTCTATAAAGAGAAGATTAACACCTGATCTTTTTTTTTTTCAGGTACAACTTTTTTTCTTATTGAGTATCTTCTTCATTTACATTGCCAATGGTAAAACCTTTCCCAATTTCCCCCTCACAAAAGCCCCCCTCCCCAAAGATTCCCTACCCCTCCTCCCACCCCTGCCTCCATGTATATACCCCTCTACCCGACACACTCCCACCTCCCCCCCAATCCCCCACACCCCCCTCCATTTCCCTTTGTTGGGTCCTCTGTTGAGCCTTTACCTGACCAAAGACCACTCCTCCCACTGATGCCCAACAAGGCCTTCCTCTGCTACATTTTTGGCTGGAACCTTGTGTACCCCTTGGTTTATGGTTCAGTTCCTGGGAGTCTTGGGGTGTCTGAGTGTCCGAGATCATTGTTCTTCCCATGGGGCTGTAAACCCCTTCAGCTCCTCCGGACCACCCTCCAGATCCTCCACTGGACCCCATGCCCAGTCCAATAGTTGGTTGCTAGTTTCTGCCTCTGTATTTGTAGGGCTCTGGCAGCGCCCCTCTGGAGACAGCCATGACATGCTCCTTTTGGTACATGCTTCTTGTTGTAGTGTTGGAGTTTGGTGTAACACCTGATCTCTTATCTTGTTGGACAATTGTATGACAATTAAATATAGTAAATAGAAATTTCCCATCTCTACCCCCACCTTTTCATCAAAAGACAAAAATCTTCCTCCTTTTCTTTTTTCCCCTTTTTATTTTTCAGCAGAGGAAAAATAAAAGCTAGCAGGGGTCTGCAACATTAACGTCTGGGCCCTCCTCTTGGCTTAGTTGGTGGCTATAGACTGGGGCTTTTTGTCTTCAGGGTCTCAGTTTCCTGTGACTACAATAAGGAATATTGCCCAGCAGAATTGGACCACAGGATCATCTTCTAAAGATTTGGTCCCAGATGCCTTCAAGCTCCAGCTCCCACGAGTGGTTCAGTTTTGAGTCTGGGAGGTGGTCCCCTTTTATTCCAATCAAATACATGTAGCACCCTCATCCCATCAGAGGGCAGATTTGCTAGGCTGTAAACGCACCAGCAGTATTTCAGTTGTCTGACTTCCAGTCCTGTGCGTGGGAACTATTTTCTTGATAGTTCACTTACTTACCTTTTCCAAGGTTACTGTTATCTTCTAATTGCCAAGATTTCTTTCTTGGGTGTTTCTCACTGAGGAAATACAGTTTGTTTAACACACAGCAAGATTATGGGTTCCTTTCATCTTCTTGCCCCTTTGTCCTGAGTTTTTCTTCTGCTCATTGTACCAAAGTGTATGATGTCTTCAACTAGTTTGACTGGGCAACCAAGAGGAATGACGATACTCTGGACTGTTTTGGGGGGTGTCTCTGGAACTTTCCAGTTCTTACCTTAAAGCTATGCTCCTCATCTGGGGGCCAACACACAGATCTCGTTTTCTGCCTGGTGTTTACTTGACCCTACCATCTCTCCTTAAGGCCCCCACAAGTGGAGCTTGACTTAATATGTACAGCAGATGAGGATGACAGTGAGGAATTCTTCACAGATGTGCAATGATCACATGGATACTTTGGTTAAGATGTCAGGATAAATGTTCTGATAGAGTTGTGAAAGACAAATGTTAGCCAATCTGAGGAGTCTCTGTCTCTGTCTCTGTCTGTCTGTCTGCCTGTCTGTCTGTCTCTGTCTGTCTCTCTGTCTCTGTCTCTGTCTCTGTCTCTCTCTCTCTCTTTCTCCAATTTGGAAACTTATTAATCCAATGAATTGCCTTCAGCTATGCTCCACTGGTAATTTTCAGTAGTGGCAGGGAGGAGCCCTGGGAGTCATCCTCTCTGACTTCTGCATCTGTGCAGTCCTGTGACCTCACAGAGCTATGCTTTTCCCACTCTGGGGAAAAATATGTTCCAGCACTGGGGACATATTCATGGTGGCTCCATCCAGTGCCTCAGAACTACCCCTCAGGTTTCAGACACAAAGGTAATTCCGTGAGTACCTGGGCCCGGCATAGGTCGTGGACAGTGGCAGAAGGCTGGGTAGAAGGAGCTCCCAACACCCCTGAGGAGATGAAACTGAGGAAATCAGTGTCTATCAACAAGGAGTGCAGAGCAGCGTTACACATACCTGAGAATGAGAGAAGTGTCCCTTTGGACCACTACAGTGTTTCCATGTGTGTACCAAGATGCAAAGAAGGGAGAGACAGCACACACTACTAGACTCATTTTGCCAGCTGCAGGGCCAGCTTGGCCTGTGCGTGCTGAGTGCCTGTGAAGGAAAGGAGATACAGGAGGTTTTGAACTCAGGCAGGAACAAGTACCCTCCCCACATATCTAGCCAGCCTATTCTGAATAAGGAATGTCCGTCCCTATCCCCAGGCCCCGTGTTCCTGTTTAGAAGACAGGTTTGGATCATTACCTTATTGCTGTCTGGGAACTGCTGGCCTCCTGTTTCTTTCTGCTCTTGCTTCAGTAGCCAACACCCTGCAGAGCTGAGCTCAGAGCCAAGCCTCCTACCTGTCTCCCATCCCAACAGGCTACCTCTTATAGGGCAAGTACCTAAGGAAAGACAGCACCAGGACCTTGCATCAGCTTTGCAGATCGGGGCCACCGGGCTCATTACCTTACCATATATATGCCCCTTTGTTACTCTTCATGATGCTGCTCACACCTGTGATTCAGCCTTGGCTGCAGAGTGATGCGTAGCTTGACCCGGAAGTTGCAGCACCAGCTCTTATTCCCGCATTTGCTTTCTGAGCACAATCAGCCTCAGAGCCACTCTGGAGAGCAGTCCTTCCCGTTGCGCGTGTGATGCTGTAAGAGCCGCACCTCTGCCCTTACCCCATGCACCTGTCGTGCCTTCCTCTCTGCTTGACTCCAGCACAGGCTGAGTCTTCGAAGTTCCCACAAACCAATATCATTCCACCAGTCAATCGGACGATGAAGGGCCGTGGGCCTGTGTGTCCATGTAGACACATGCTTGTCTCAGTGCCAGGGGATTTTCTGTGCTACTGTACAGACTCATGCTTGTGTGGCCTGCATATCCTTGTATAACCATCCTGTAGCACATTGTGGCTCCAACAACACTTTAAGGACCATTCTGCCAACAACACTGAACACTCCCCAGGTGGTCTTATTTGTATTGTAAGGGGGGTGTGCTCCTCTGGCGGTCCCCCCAAAGCCCTACTGATTTCTAAATTCCTCTTCCAAACCCCACCAGGACTGAGGTCATCAACAGAGTGAGGTTAAGTGGCAAGATGGAAATGTTCTCTTCAAATAGCACAGGAAAATAATGCTTGTTTTTAAGCTGAAAGTTTAATGGTTTAATTTTAGATCTTAAAAAAAAAATCTCTTTGTGTGAAAGCCATCTCATCAAAGCAGTTAGAACACAGTGTTCCTTGTGCCTAAATGGATGCATCAAAGCGGTCAGGTCAAAATGCCATGCTCGCTTGTGTGTGTGTATGTGTGTGTGTGTGTGTGTGTGTGTGTGTGTGTTGGCATGCGCGCGCACACACACACACACACACACACACACACACACACAACCATGGGCTCCCTTTTTGAACACTGAGAACAGCCCAGATCTTTGTATGTCTGTGGGCTTTGTTCAGCTTGCATCATGTGTACATGTGGAGAGAGGTATCTGCCAGCCTTGCCTATAGGAATAGTCTGGCAAAAGGGTGTTGCCCTATAACTTGTCTTTACACTTTATTGTGGCAAGGAAATGAGGCCAATGCACTGGAACAAGAGCCTCTACTCTCCTTTCATTCTAGTCCAGACACCTCCTCCCATCGCTTCATTTCAGTGCTGCCACGGAACCAGCAAGTCTTTCCAGCAAATTCCCTCTAATAGGAGGTCATCAAATGCTTCATAAAAGAGGACGCTTGAAGCCCCATTAGGAAGAAATTAATTGTCGACTGTGGGTTTCATGGGACCCCATCCTTTTAAGGTTTCAGGTTGGAGAGAGGCCAGATACACAGCTTCCTCCAGGGCCACTACACAATTGTCTTAGGCAGCCTGGAGGGGATCAAGAGAGGAGACTGGATTAGGACTGGCTGCTGGTTTCGAGACCAAGCACAGGGTAGAACTTGGTGGGATAAGGAACCTTAGGACCAGGATGTGAGCAGGATAGATGGTACATTGTCTGGACCCGTTTCAAAGACACGACAGGCTCTACCTCTGCTGCCACCCATCATGCACCACTGCTGTGGGTAGGGCTTCTGTTGCTGTGGCCTGCACACTGTCAACCCTCCTGATAACCCTGTTGTTCTCCTTTCCTTTTCCTATCCCCATCCCATATTAGTCCAGAGAGAGTCTTCTGAAATACTTAGTACCCAATAACTAAAATTCTTTGCTGGTTACCTGGGGGCAAACTGTCCTATGTCATCGGAGATGGGTCGTTGTGATGTAAAGTCAAAAATGCAAATATAGTAGGAAGATGCTTGGCACCCCCTGCTTACCAAAATAACCAAGCATTGCGATTACAGAACAAATCAATGTATTAGCTATGTTAAGGTGTCCTGGGGCTTCAACAAGAAGATAAAAGCCTGTTGCTCCACTTTTTGACACAAGTCTCCTTTCCACTCCATCCTTCCATTAGAATACAGCATCCAGAGAATATAATTTGGGAGCTAGCATCTGCAAGACTCTCCAGCCTGTCATGTTCGTTCATGCTGCTCACAACTGGAATCCGGCCTTGCCTTTCCCTATTGCCTCACTAAGGATTGGCAGGACTCTCAGGCTGTGCTTCCTCCAAGAAACCCATACACTCTCCCCCCTCCACTTTCCAGGTAGGACTGCAGTATGTTTGCCTTATACTCTTGCCTCTCACTTGTATGTTACGTCTGTGTTTTAAATTCTTTCCATATGGACCTGGTGGACTTAATATAAAGTACTGTCTATTAAGGAATACTCAAGGCCACCACACCACAGCAAGGAATCACAGTGGGCCAGGGTACTCATTTGGGAGTTCTTGCTAAACAATGCAGGAGGATCCACCCCAGGAAGATGGTCCCTATTTGGGCCTTGAGTAGCATGCAGAGTAATCAGACCCTATCTCTGAGCAACCATCAGTGCCCCTTTGGGAGTAAACTGGGAAGGAAAGGCCTTGGGGCTCATCCAGTTCCACATGAATCAGGGGTGTATCTTAGCCCCTGCTGATGCACCTCTCATCTCTGGATATGTTTCCTTCTCTTTGGCTTTGACACTCAGAGTTTCACAGCAAGATACGCAGAATAATTCATTCAGCATTTAGTCACGGAGTAGATGCTATGTGTTTTGGATGCTAAAGATAAAGCCAAGTCCAAACCCTTTAGAAACCCTGTCCTCCTAGAACTTTGGCTGTACCTAGGGAGAGCGATAAGAAATATAAATATGAAAATTAAGCATTATTAGATGTTAGATGGTGGCAACATAGGGAAATAACACAGTGACACAATCTTTGGGTCAGGAGAGGAGCTGCATGCTGGATTCACACAGGTGGGCTACATTGGAGCATGAGTAAGAGTCTCTAAAGAGGAGGAAGCAAGCCCTGAAGATATCAGGGGAACTGGGCTGGATAAGGATGCTAAGGCAGAGATGCTGTTGGCATGTTCAAGAATCAGAGAAGAAGCCAGTGTGGTCAAAGCAGATGGCATGGGTGGAGGACAGTGGCAGTAGATGCTGTCAGAGATGGGGCAAATGCTGAAGTTGGCAGGTCCTTGTAGACAGTGACAGGCACTTGAGTGCAATCACAAGCCAGTGAAGGTTTGAGCAGAGATTGGATCTGGATGTTTCTAGAGTCTGTGTTCAGAATAGGTTATCAGAGGCTCGAGTGGAAAAATGAGATCAGTCAATAGGCTTCTGGAGGGATGTTAGTGACGACAATGAGGAATACTGTGGCTCTCTCTGCCTGTGTTTTGAATACAAATGGTTTGAACTGGATGGCTCCCAGGTCTTTCCTACGCATCTGGAAGAGTGGAGTTGCTGTTCACTGCTAGACACAATAGGCAATACATCCAAGCTGCAAGGACAGAGGCTGATCCAACTCCAGAAATGCTCATCAACTCCCTGCCTGACAGTAAGGGCGTCATAAGTAGACTACTTATCAAAGAACCAACAGCCACTGAAAGAAGGAATGCCCCGCTCCAGAGTAACTCACATTTGAAGAGCCTTGGTGCTTCTGTAGGAAAACTTACAAACCTGCTGGTCACTGGCTATCACCCTTGGGGAGGGAATATTCAGCTCCCACTTAAAAATGACTGATAATGCTAAGATCTGTGATACCCAGGGATCACTCACTGGTCAAGTGCAGAAAGGTATCTATCACAGACATTGCCCCAGATCTTCCTAAGTCCTTCCTTAATAAAGGTGACTAAGGCTTTAGTCCCAACTCTTGGTTTAAAGAACAGAACTGTGTACCCCACTCCTCAGCAATGGGCAAAGAGACACCTTGTTGGTGGTGTTCTTATATCAGTCATGGGCAAAGCAGATGGCAGTTATATGTTCATCCTAACTTGATGCCTGGCCTGGTGGTCAAAGCTGTTTTATGCTTGGGACTCATACAAATCAAGTCAAATCAAATTAAATCTAGGTAGCACAACATGGTAGGAGGGAGACAGAGACCTGCACACTGCCACGACCCCCACAGACCTGCCCTCAAGCATACAGCACAGGTGGGTCATAAGCATCTGCATGCTATCAGGCTGTGTAGCATTAATGGAGGATGACCCTCCAATAGCCTACCAGCCGCATGGCCACCCTGCAGTGGAAGCCATCACAGTGTGTGAGTATGTGGTGGTCAGATGGGGGGAAAGAGAGGTGAGAATTATGAAGAGAGATGGAACTGGAGACTCAAGGGCAGAGAGGAGTAGCCTGTTATGAGTGGCCAGTCCAGCCACCTGGGGCCATGGTAAGGTCCCAGTCTGAGCTGTCACTGAGGGCCATATCTGAATCCGTGGCTGCTCAGAGGCTGGGGTTGGTATGAATGTCCATGGCTCATATTATTACTAGAGAACACAAGGATGTCCCTGGTTGGGACAGCCACCAGGGCCCACGTAATAGTCCAGGGCCTGTGCAGAACTGGCCCCACCCCTCACTGAATGTGCCCCTGTAGAGATCTGGTCCATCTCTCACCAGTGGTGACTTTGGAGATCAGGTCCTGCACCTTGTCCAGGCAGTGCAGTGGAGTTGACCCTGGTGGCTGGGTTGTGGGTGAGCGGGACCCGAGGGCATGAGTGTGGGACAGCTGACCCTGCCACTAGTCTGACATAAGGTAGTAGGGTCACAGAGGTGATGCCCCACTCCCTGCCCTTTGCCACCTCCAGCAGTCAGGAAAGCTGCCCACGGGTCATCAGTTCAGGAGTGCTAGTCTAGTCAATCACCAGTTGCAGCACTTGGAAAGCTGGCCCTGCACCTTGCCTGGACAGCATAGCAGACCTGACCCTGGTGGCAGAGGTGCAGGTGTGCCAACCCGAGGGCGAGAACACAGGAGATCTGACCCCACCATTCATACTGTGTGAGTGCCAGGGTGA
The DNA here is from genome assembly GCF_947179515.1 of Apodemus sylvaticus. Taxonomy (NCBI): domain Eukaryota; kingdom Metazoa; phylum Chordata; class Mammalia; order Rodentia; family Muridae; genus Apodemus; species Apodemus sylvaticus. The sequence continues at coordinate 59,902,065 of NC_067495.1, read as the reverse complement.
GGCACCCTCTGGCCACCTGCAGTACCCAGGGGTTGCTGACCCTGGTCATGGTCATGAGAGCAAGAGAGCCTTGCCCTCTCACTGGCCTAGAACTCGGGAGAGTGAGCCCTGCACCTGGCCAGCCAGAGCAACACAGTGGAGCCAGCCCTGGTGGCAAAGGCACTGGTGAGCCAACCCTGAGAGTGTGAGAGTTTGGACAACTGACCCAGCCCCTCACAAGCTGCAGCAGGGCTCTGCACCTTGACTAGCAGGAACAATTCAGGAGAGCTCATCCCGGTGGTACAGATAAGGAAGAGCCAGCAGGCTGACCAGCTCAGTTCCCACCCAGACCCAGATCCAGGGCTCTGAGTTGAATCACCCCCAAATTTATATCATCTTCAAACAGTTAAGATGCATGAAAGGGCCAGTACTGCTGTTCCAAAGTCGCAGAATCTCCATGATACAAGGCAACAAGAGGATAACTGGAAGGAGGCCTGTGAGGATCCAATATTGATGGTATCTTAGAAGCCAGAAATCTCGAACCAGACTAATGATGCAGTGCAATGAACATTTGCAAGTGAAGATGTGTGGACAGAGGACTATACTGTGCCATACTACAGCTTCCTCGATGAGATGTTTTCTATGTTTTGTTTGTGTGTGTGTTTTATTTTGTGGAGGAGGTGGTAAGGGAGAAGGGCAGATATGGGGGGGGGACGGGAAGATGAGCAGGACTGGGGTGTATGATGTCAAATTCACAAAGAATTTGTGAAAGTTAAAACAAAGAACAGAACTGAGCTATGTCTCTAGCAAAATAATGTGCTGCACAGAACACTCTCATACCTGCTGTGATGGGAACTCTGCCAACTGGTGAGCTGGTTGCCTCATTTGGAGGCGTTATTTAAGAAAACAATGGTGATCTGAGCCCAGAGCTAATCCTGTGCCACAGTGTTCCATACCCAAATACCATCCGGAGAGAGCAGGTCTCCCAGGAGAGCCAACACACCTGTAAACACAGGTAAGACCACCACTTCTCTTCAAATTCCTGGTCTAAGAGGGACCCACACAGAGGGAAACAAGGATCAGCCAGTTTCCATCTGCATCACCGAGCTGACCCTGTGCTACAGATCTCCATACCCAAATTCATCTAGGAAAGAACTGGTCTTCTGGGCGTACTGAAACAGAGGCTTGAAGGAGGGGCAAACCACAGTCAGAGACAACAAAACCAGCTAACACCAGAGATAAGCAGATGTCGAAAGGCAAGGGCAAGAACATAAGCAACAGAAACCAAGGCTACTGGGCATCATCAGAACCCAGTTCTCCCACCACAGAGAGCCCTGGATATCTTAATAAACCAGAAAAACAAGACTCTGATTTAAAAATCACATCTCATGATGATAATAGAGGACTATAAGGAGGACATAAATAACTTCCTTAAAGAAATAAAGGAGAACACAGGTAAACAGGTAGAATCCCTTAAAGAGGAAACACAAACATCCTTTTAAGAATTACAGGAAAACACAACCAAACAGGTGAAGGGATTGAACAAAGCCATCCAGGATCTAAAAATGGAAATAGAGATAATAAAGAAACCACAAATGGAGATAACCCTGGAGATAGAAAACCTAGGAAAGAGGACCAGGAGTCATAGATACAAGCATCACCAACAGGATAAAAAAGATAGAAGAGAGACTCTCAGGTGCAGAAGATACCACAGAAAACATTGACACAACAGTCAACAAAAATGCAAAATGCAAAAAGCTCCTAACCCAAAACATCCAGGAAATCCAGAACACAATGAGAAGGAGAAACCTAAGGATAATAGGTATAGAAGAGAGTGAAGATTCCAAAATTAAAGGGCTAGTAAATATTTTCGACAAAATTATAGAAGAAAACTTCCCTAACCTAAAGAAAGAGATACCAATGAACATACAAGAATCCTACAGAATTGCAAATAGACTGGACCAAAACAGAAATTCCTCCCATCACATAATAATCAAAACACCAAATGCACTAAATAAAGAAAGACTATTAAAAGCCTTAAGGGTAAAAGTTCAAGTAACATATAAAGGCAGACATATCAGAATTACATCAGACTTCTCAGCAGAGACTATGAATGCTAGAAGATCCTGGGCAGATGTCATATAAACCATAAGAGAACACAAAACAGGCTACTATATCCAGCAAAACTATCAATTACCATAGATGGAGAAACCAAGATATTCCATGACAAAGCCAAACTTATACACTATCTTTCTACAAATCCAGCCCTACAAAGGATAATAGATGGAAAATGCCAGTACAAGGAGGGAAACTACACCCTAGAAAAAGTAATTGTTCAATAAACCCAAAAGGAGATAACCACATAATCATAAAAATAACATCAAAAATAACAGGAAGCAACAATCACTATTTCACCTCTTAACATAAATGGACTTAATTCCTCAATAAAATGACAGACTAACAGACTGGATAAGTAAACAGGATCCAGCATCTTGCTGCATACAGGAAATGCACTTCAGTGTCAAAGACAGACACTACCTCAGAGTGAAGGGCTGGAAAACAATTTTCCAAGTAAATGGTCCCAGTAAACAAGCTGGGGCAGCCATTCAAATATCCAATAAAATAAACTTTCAACAAAAAGTTATTAAAAAAAGATAAGGAAGGACACTTCATATACATCAAAGAAAAAATCTACCAAGAACTCTCAATTCTGAACATCTATGCACCAAATGCTAGGGCACCCACATTCATAAAAGAAGCTTTACTAAAGATCAAAGCACACATAACACCTCACACAAAAAAGTTAGGAGACTTTAACACCCCACTCTTATCAATGGAAAGATCAAGGAAACACAAACTAAACAGAGACACGGTGAAACTAACAGAAGTTATGGACCAAATGGATTTAGCAGATATCTGTAGAACATTTTATCCTAAATCAAAAGAATATACCTTCTCAGCACCTCACAGTACCTTCTCCAAAGCTGATCATATATATAAAATCAGTCACAAAACAGGCCTCAGCAGATACAAGAGGATTGAAATAATCCCATGCCTCCTATCAGATCACTATTGAATAAGGGTCATCTTCAATAGTAACAAAACAACAGAAAACCCACATACACATGGAAGCTGAACAACACTCTACTCAACGATAACTTGGTCAAGGAAGAAATACAGAAAGAAATCAAAGACCTTTTAGAATTTAATGAAAATGAAGCCACAACATACCCTAATTTATGGGACACAATGAATGGAGTGCTAAGAGGAAAACTCATAGCTCTGAGTGCCTCCAAAAAGAAGCTGGAGAGAGCATACACTAACAGCTTAATAGCACAGCTGAAAGCTCTAGAACAAAAAGAAGCAAATGCACCCAAGAGTAGAAGGCAGGAAATCATCAAACTCAGGGCTGAAACCAACCAAATAGAAACAGAGAACCATACAAAGAATCAAGACCAAAAGCTGGTTCTTTGAGAAAATCAACAAGATAGATAAACCTTTAGCCAGACTAACCAAAGGGCACAGGGATAGTATCCAAATTAACAAAATTAGAAATGAAAAGGGAGATAAAACAACAGAAGCTGAGGAAATTCAAACCATCATAAGATCCTACAGCAAAAGTCTATACTCGCCTTCAATCCCAGCACTTGGGAGGCAGAAGCAGGCAGAATTCTTAGTTCAAAGCCAGCCTGATCTACAAAGTGAGTTCCAGGAGGGCCAGGCTACACAGAGAAACCATGTCTTGAAAAACACCAAAAAAAAAAAAAGCCTATACTCAACACAACTGGAAAATCTGGATGAAATGAACAATTTTCTAGACAGATACCAAATACCAAAGTTAAATCGGGATCAGATAAACCATCTAAACAGTCCCATAACCCCTAAAAAAATAGAAGCAGTCATTAAAAGTCCCTCAACCAAAAAAAAAAAAAAATCCCAGGAACAGATGGGTTTAATGCAGAATTCTGTCAGACCTTCAAAGAAGATCTAATACCAATACTCTTTAAACTATTCCACAAAATAGAAACAGAAGGAACACTACCCAATTCATTCAGTTATGTTGCATATTCTCCCTTGGAGATGGAACGGTTTCTGTCTAATCAGGAACCTTTCACAATTTCCTTTCATAGAGGACTTCATAAGAGATTTTTTCTACTTCTATCATGTCTAATATTCCAAATAGATTTTAAAAACTGGTTGAGTGCATATTAGTTTTACCTTCAGAAGATATCATGTATATTTAAGAGGCATTTAACTATTATAAATTATTTTGATGATTTAAAAGAAGTCAATACTGAGTTGTATATTTTAAAATAAATTTTATCAGTTTAATAAAAAAAGAGAAAATGGAAACAATGAGAACATTTCCATAGTTGGAACCTTTAAGAAAACTCACATTTTGTGGTACAATTCACCAGAATAATAGGTCTGTGCTATTTATCACGATAAATTTTTTTCTAGTATTTCTCCATTTTTAATTATTTTTTCATTGTGTGTATATGCATATGAATGCATAGTGTATGGATGTTTTTGCTTGTGTGTACATGGGTGTATACACATGGACATGTATGTATGTAGAGGCCAGAGTTTAGCATCTGGTGTCTTCCTCTATCGCTTTCTACCCTGTCTTTTATTTTTCGAGACAGGGTTTCTCTGTGTAGCCCTGGATATCCTGAAACTCTCTCTGTGGACCAGGCTGGCCAAAAACTCACAGAGATCTTCCTGCCTCTGCTTCCCAGTTGCTGGAACTAAAGGTACGCACCACCATGCCCAGCCCCACTCTAGTTTTTGAGACAGAGTCTCACTGAATTTGGAACCCACATATTGTCTACACTGGTTGGCCAGTGAGTTCTTGGGATTTGCCTGTGTACACACCCTAGCACTGGGGTCACAAATCCTCTTCAGTACACATGCCTTCTTCCTTGTGTCCTGACTGAGCCATCTTAAAATCCTCTTTGAAGCAAGTCAAGTCTTAAGAAGTTACTTTTCCACTCTCTCCAGCCCTCCTGGACTTTCCAAAGTCTTTATGATTCAGGAAGTTGATTCTGCTTGCAACCTTCTCACCCAACAGTTCCCATATGGGATGGGTGGCTGTGAGTGGCTTCCTTCTTTTAGGGATTGAGGTAAATGAAGAAATACTAAGAAAGGGACCCCATATTCTGACATCTTTGGTATAGTAAACAATTCTGAATGCTGTTAAAATAGAAAAGTAAACACCAACCCAGCCATATACCCTTTATTTACAATGCTGTCTTGCCTGCAAGATTTGTTACGGCAATGGTGGCACAAAGCTTGTGGGAATAACCAACTAATATCTGATTTGACTTGAAGCCCACACCATCACATGGAACCTGTCTTAGTTGGGGTTTTATTACTGTGAAGAGACAACATGACCATGGCAACTCTTACAAAGGAAAACATTAAATTGGGCTGGATTACATTTTCAGAGGTTTCCAAGGTTTATTTCATCATCATTATGGTGGGAAGTATGGCAGTGTGCAGGCAGACATGGTGCCAGAGGAGCCAAGAGTTCTATACTTTGATCCACAGGCAGCAGAAGAAGAATGTGTCTTTCACTGGGAATAGCTTGAGCATATATGACCTCAAAGCCTGCCTTCAGTGACATACTTCCTCCAACAAGGTCACACCTACTTCAAGAGTCCACACCACCCGATATCACCACTCTATAGCCAAACATTTAAACACATGAGTCTATGGGGCCCATTCTTACCAATGAACACAGAACTCATGCCTGACACTCTTGACCAAGAACCTGAGGTGACCAAGAACCTGAGGTGACCAAGAACCTGAGGTAGCCCATGGACTTAGAGGAAAATCAAATACTACTGTTCTTAGAAATCAAAACAAAATAGCAACAAAATGACTCCCAATGACTTCCTGCACAGATCAGTGCCTGGCTTAGTCATCATCAGAAAGGCATCCTCCTTCAGCAGATGGGAACAAATACAGAAACCTACAGCCATACCTTCTGCAGAAAGTGGGAGATCTTGGAACACACAGCCCTAAGTGGGGATTTGTCTCATTCAAATGCCTTCTCTTAGAGTACAGGGAACCCAGCAGAAGAGGATGCAAAAAGAGTGGAAGAGGCAGAGGGGATGGAGGACACCAAGAAAAGAACATAATCAAAGCACACATGAACTCACTGGTGTAGCATGAACACAGCCAGTACAGGTCTGCACCAGATACTCTGTGTCTGGATTAGGGCTTCCACTTCAGTGTTTTTATGGGATTACTGAGTGTGCAGATGAGTGAATTTCTGTTTCTTGGGCCTCTTCTTGGGTTCTTTCCCTTGTTTTGTCCCATTCTGATGTGTTCGTTTTTGTTTTGTCTTATTCATTTTATTTTATTTATATAATCCCTTAGGAGCCTGTTTGTTTTCTAATGAGAAACAGAAAGGGGGTGGATCAGGATAGGAGGGAAGGTGGGGAGGATCTGGGAGACAGAGGGAGGGAAAACTACAATCAAGATATATTATGTGAGGGAAAAAATCTATTTTTAATAAAAGAAAAATAATGTTTAAAACTTTCTAAACATATTCAAATCATGGATTGTAAAGTATCATTAAGTTGAATAATAAGAATATAAATAATAAAATGTATTTGAGAGAGAGAGAGAGAGAGAGAGAGAGAGAGAGAGAGAGAGAGAGAGAGAGAGAGACTTGGTAAATTTCTGTGCTACTGTAACAAAATACCCCAGGGTGCATAACTCACAATAATAGAAATTCACTTCTCACAGGTCTGAAGATTTGGAAGTTCAAGGTGAAGGTGTCATCAGCATCAGTGCCTGGTGCAAACTGATCTGTAATTCCTGGAAACTACCTGCTTGCTTTAGCCTCCAGACCCGTGTCTTCAAGTAGCAAAAAGGGCAGAGAGGCAAAAGAGTATTCCTTCCTTCCTTGAACTCTGCCCCTTTTTCTATAGATACCAGTCCTGTTCATGAGGATAGGGCACTTAAACTCAAGCGCCCTGTCTCTTAATGTTTTCTGCATTGGGGATGAAGTTTCAGCCTGAATTCTGGAAGGAACAACTCAGCCATATTAGAACTGGACCATGGTCTTGAAAATCTTATTAGAGGGAATAAAATTTACTTTAGAGGGAGATACAGTACCCTCATAGCCTGGGATAAGTTTGTCATCTAGTGAGGGAATGTCTTTGCCATCCCAGACTACTGTTAGGGTTAAGAATGTGCATCAATTGCTGCAGCTGTCTTCATTTCTAGCTCTAGGTGGCAAAGGAAAACACCTCAGGTGCACCCCCTTTCCTCATCTTATGGCCCACATAGTAGGTCCCATGAGTTGAACATCAACGTATTAGCCAGAAAATGATAGTTTTTACTATGACATTTCTTACATATATATCATTATATTTTATATAACATATATATTATAGTCAAGGGTTTATCCCTAAGGAATGTGGGGTACCGAACTAAACAAAGATTTTTCACATGAAGAACTTTGGAGGGCTGAGAAACACCTTAAGAAATGTTCAACATCATTAATCATTAGGGAAATGCAAATCAAAACAACCCTGAGATTTCACCTCACACCAATCAGAATGGCTAAGGTGAAAAACTCAGGAGACAGCAGGTGCTGGCGAGGATGTGGAGAAAGAGGAACCACTCCTCCACTGCTGGTGGGGTTGTAAGATGGTGGAACCACTTTGGAAATCAGTCTGGCGGATCCTCAGAAAACTGGGCATGGCACTTCCAGAGGACCCTGCTATACCACTCCTGGGCATATACCCAGAGGATTCCCCAGCATGTAATAAGGACACATGCTCCACTATGTTCATAGCAGCCCTATTTATAATAGCCAGAAGCTGGAAACAACCCAGATGTCCCTCAATGGAGGAATGGATACAAAAAATGTGGTATATTTACACAATGGAGTACTATTCAGCCATTAGAAACAATGAATTCATGAAATTCGTAGACAAATGGATGGAACTGGAGAACATCATACTAAGTGAGGTAACCCAGTCTCAAAAGATCAATCATGGTATGCACTCACTGATAAGTGGATATTAACCTAGAAACTTGGACTACCTGAGGGATAATCCACATATTAAATGATGTCCAAAAAGAACAGAGGAGTGGCTCCTGGTTCTGGAAAGACTCAATGCAACAGTATAGGGGAATACCAGAACAGGGTAGTGGGAAGGAGTAGATGGAGGAACAGGGGGAGGGAAGAGGGCTTATGGGACTTGAGGGGAGTGGGGACCCAGAAAAGGGGAAATCATTTGAAATGTAAATAAAGAATACATCGAATAAAAAAAAAGAATATAGTTGAAGTGAAATGAGAAATAAAATACTAGGTCAATGGTAATTATTAATAAAATAATAAATAAAGCCTAAAAAAAGTAATCAGTTTTGCCTGTCTTGTGGGGAGAAATATCTGTTCAAATTGTGTATCCATTTTAAAATACAGGATATTTGGTAAGGTTGCTATTGAGTGATATGTTTCCTATATATTTTAAATGCTAACTCATTAGAGAAACAGTTTAAAATATTTTCTCTCTGTTCCATTTTATTTTGGTCATTTGTAGTAATACCATATGAAGTTTAGAGTTGTTTTTGGAAATATCTATATTTTGGTTGTGAATGTAGCCTTTAATGGCTGAGCCATCTCTCATACTCTGTTTTTTGGAAATGTTTGTAAAATATTCCACCTATATATTTTAATTGTTTTTAATTTTTATTTTTATTCCATGTACAGTGATGTTTTGCCTATAACTATGTCTTGGTGAAAGTGTCTGATCTTGGACTTACATACAGTTATGAGCCACAATGTGGGTGCTGGGAATTGAACCTGGGTCCTCTGAAAGAGCATTCAGTGCTCTTAATCACTAAGCCATCTCTCTAGCCCCTCCCCCTTGATCTTGATTGCGATATAATTGAATCTGTAGATTGATTTTTTAAAAGGTTTCTTTCTTTCCTTATTTATTTATTTATTTATTTATTTATTTATTTATTTATTTATTTATTTATTTATTTGTATATGCACATATGTGGACACACATTCCTGTTTGTATATGCAGAGAGAGAGACCAGAAGAGGGAGGTAGGCGTCCTCTATCGATGTCTGTCAGTTCTTTAAGGTAAGGTCTCTGCCTGAACCTGGAGGTCAGGCTTTCTAGGCTAGGTTGAAAATCAGCAAGCTCCAGTGGTCATCCTGACTCAGTCCTACTTAGATCTAGGATTTACAGGAATTTGTGCTGGATGCTGAATTGTTAGTTGGGTGTTAGGAACTAAACTCTGACCCTTATAATTGTAAAGCAAGTCATTGTTTTAATGCTAAGCCATCCCTCCAGGCCCCCACGGATTGCTTTGGTTAGTATTAATAATCGAACAACAGAAGGTCTTCCCATCCTTGAGCATGGAGTATCTTTTCATTTGTGCCTTCTCTCACTTTCCTCATCAGTTTAGTGCAGTTTTCAGTGGGGGGGGGGGAGGGCAGTATTTTGACTCCTTGTTTATTTCCAAATGCTTTTTTATATTTGATGGTATTTTAAATGAGATTTTCCTTATTAACGTTTTTGATAACTCATTGTTAATCTGCAGAAGTACAAATGACTCCTGGGTGTTGACACTGTCTTCTGAAAATTCATTTGTAATCAGTTCTAGCATTTTGTTTTGGTTTGAGGGAGTTTTTGATGTTTTCTATATTAGGATCATGTCATGTATGAACAGAAATGATTTTTCTTCTTCCTTTCCAGTTTGAATGTAATTTCTTTTGTTTGCTTACCTAATTGTTCTGGCTATTATAACTGCCAGGACTATGTTGACTAGAAGTCACAAGGGTGCGTGTTTTAGAGCTTAGAGAAAGCTTTCAGTTTTCACTGAATATGACAGCTGTGGGCTCATTGTATGTGACCTTCATTATAATGAGGTACATTTTATTCCAAGCCTTTTGAGAAATTTTGCCAGTTAAAGAAATTGAATTTTGGCATGAAAATTATTTATTTTTTGAAATTAAAATATAATTACATCATTTCTTCTCTCCCCTTTCTTCTGTCTAACTGCTCCAGCCTTTGACTCCCTCTCAAATTCATGACCTTTTTCCTTTGTAATCTGTGTGTGAGTGTGTATATATAAACATATATATATATATATATATATATACATATATGCATAAACATATAATCACAATTTTCTCAGTCCGTATGATGTTACTTACATGTATATGATCTCAGGGATGCCTAATTGCTATTGAACAACTTGGAGAGACTCATCCCTGGGGAAGACTATTTCTCTCACTCTCTTCAAGAATTCTTAGTAGCATGCGGTTCTTTGTGTTAGGGTTGAGGAGACCCCTTGAGATTGCCCCCTTCCATGTTAGTATGTCTATCAGTGCTGTACTCCTTCAGTATCATTGATATTTTTTTTATTGTTTTTCTAATAATCGTGTGTGTGTGTGTGTGTGTGTGTGTGTGTGTGTGTTGCTGGGATCAACCTGGTGCCTGATGTATGCTAGGCAGATAATCAATCTGCCAGAGTTACATCCCCAGACCTATATTGTGTCAGTTATTGTGGCAGACACTTAGGAGGTTGAGAAAGAAGGACCACATGTTCTGGGAGGGAGGACGAAGTTGGAGAGGGGAGGGGAGATAGAGAGAGGGAGGGAAGGACAAACTCTTGTCTTACTATTGCACTTCTGCTTTTACTGTGTGTCCTAAGTTTGGTTCATTGTATTTTCTTTTTCCTTTCAATTTTCCTAGTACCTGTATAGGGATGGCAAGCACCTGGCTAGGGGGATGGAGTCCTTGATTCAGTCTTGACCCTGTGGGGCAGAGGCCCGGGAAGCCTGGCAGGCGGGGAAGTCCTTGGTCAGGTCTGGCAGCTGGAAACCCGTGAGGCCTGTTCCATTGCCCCAGCATGGCAGGTTTAGATAAGAAGAGACAGCCCATGACTTTAAAACTTTATTATAGAAAAGCAGGGGAAAGAAAATAGAAAAGAGACAAAGAAAAGATATAGTGGTGAGAGCTGGCCATGACCATGTGGGAAGAGGGGAGAAGAGTGGGGAAAGAGGGGGAACGGGGGGGGGGGGTGAAAAAGGAAGAGAGAGAGTGTGTGTGAGCAAGAGAAAGGGTAAAGCGTGAAGGGCAAAAGAGAGAGGAGGGACAAAGAATCCCCTTTTATAGTGGGCCGGGCTACCTGTCTGTTGCCAGGTAACTGTGCGGCGGGGCACACCTGGCTGTTGCCAGGTGACTGTGGGGGTAGAGCCCAGCCAGAATGCTAGGGGCCTGGCCCTATGTGACTGATGGCCACAGGGTCATGTCCAGCCACAAAGTTGTCCTCTGATCTCCACATGCACACTCGCAGCATGTGTGCTATGCTCTCTTACAGTGAGAGCACTAATAGCGCACGTGCACATATGCACACGAATAACAATTTTACAAAGATTATTAGGTCAAGTTCCACATAATTGGATTTTCTAACTTTCCTTCTCCTAGTTTGAATCTATTGTGATAAGAAGAGGAGGAGGAGGAGAAAAAGAAGAGGCAATCTGGTATCACTAGTTCAATTTGTTAACAGTTATCTTGAAATCTATCCTCTGGTCAGTGGTCCATGTTTACTGGAGCAGTCTGTCACTGAGTAAGGTACTCTGAGTATGTTTGTTAAATTCACTTACTCTATAGTATTGTAGGAAAAGGTTTTCTTACTGGTCTATCTTTCTTACTGGAAGTGGCTATTGGAATCTACTCTTATTTCCCCCTGTTTCTCCCCTAAGTCTGTCCAATTTTGCTTCCTATATCTCAGTGTGTTGATGGTCAATGAAAACGACTGTCATATGTGCTTGGAGAATTAACTCCTTTGTCATCCACATCATGTCCTTTGTCTCTTGTGGCCATTTTTACTTAACCACTTTTTACTTCAAGTAAAAAGTACCCACCCTTGCTTTATTGCTAACCATGATCAGGAAATAACTTACTCGACAATTGACTGTCAGATTGTATGCATCCTTAAATCTAAAATGACTTTCTTGTAAGTAGCCTATAGTTAGGTATTGATTTGTTTCATCAATTAAGTTATTCCAAGTTCATTGATTAGGGAATTTGATGCATTTACACTAAAGACAGTCACTATAGTAAAACATGTAGTATTTACTAAGTTACTGTTAAAACTGTTGCTCTTTTTAGTATTATAGCTCTTCCCTAATCTTTTCCTCTTCTATCGTATTCTTATATTAGTGACGTCAGAATTTATATCCTTTATAACAAGTACCCATTAGTATATGAGTATAGTTGTGCATTCCTGGATGTTTTTCTTTCTTTCTTTCTTTTTGTTTTGTTTCCTTTCATTCTGAAGTTGTGGATGACTTACACAGTTACAGCTCCACAGGGTGCTGTGCTTGACTCAGTACCAACCTCTATGCAGTTTGACAGTTGGAAGCACTTTCATTTTGCTGTTTGCAACTTCTTTTAACTTCAAGGATTCACTTTAGCACTTCTTGTAAATCTGGCCCAGAGCAGACAAACTCCCTTATTTTTTTGCTGAGAAGGGAATATTCTTATCATTCATTTATTTTGAATTAACAGTTTTGCTGGTTCTAGAGCTTTGGGTTGGCGGGTTTTTTTTTTTCTTTTCTACATTGTTCCAGCCTGAAAGGCAGCTGCCAAGAAATCTTGACATATAAACTTAGCTGGGCTCCTTTGCAAGTGATTAGTCAGTCTTTTCTTCCTGCTCTTGAATTCTTTGTCTTTGAACTTTGAAAACAAAATGAAAAGGACAGGGAAGTGGTGGGAATGGGAGGGAAAGGAGAGTATGAACAGAATGTATTGTATCCGTGCATGAAATGGCCAAATAAGTTTTAAGAATCTATCTACACAAAAAAGATAATTTGATCTTAATGTATCTAAATGTAAACTTTTGTGTTTCACCTTATTTGACTTCATGAATCTGGGTGCTTACTTTACTTTGCAAATTTTTCAAGGTATTACTTGTTTATATAATCTTTCTGCCTTCTTTTATTTCCCAAATTTCTATGAGATGTATATTAGTTCATTTTATGCTATCCCATAAACCCTGTATTACCCCATCCATTATGTACGATTTCAAATGAGCTGTTTCCACATTCTCTGTTCTCTTTCTTCTGCTTTATGAAGTCTGATGTGTAAGATCTGTATAACTTTTTCACCTCAGTCATTCTGTAGGTCAAGAATTTGGGTTTTTTTCCATAGTTTTCAATCCCTTTATTAATATTCACATTCTATTCAAGCATCCTTTATGTTTTAATCTAGTTGGCTATCTGGGTATTCTTGTAGCTTGTGACACTGCTTTTATATGATCATTTAGAATTTCTTGTTATGAGACAATTCATAGATTTCCATTTGTTTCTTTTTCTCACCACTGGAGCTCAGATGCAGGGCCCCATGCACACTAGATAGTATCCTGGCACTGAGCTAAAGTCCTTGACACAACTTTCTATTTCATTCCGGATAGTTGCTGGAAATGGATTTGTTTCTTTTATGAAATCATATCTTCCTCTTCAGCTCCTTCAAATGATGCTTTCAGTGGCTCACTGGGGTCTAAGGCCTTAAAGAACTAAATCTAACATCTCCTTCTGAGCATGCAGGATCTCTGGCCAGGTTCTGTCTGTTTCTCTCTGTGTCTCCATTGTACTGTTCAGACACCTGGTTCCTCAAGGTCACCAGGTCGAATCATTGTTTTGCTTTGGTTCTCTTTCATCTCCACAAGGTTGATTGTGTGCTTTGCAGTTTCTCTCACTGTTCTCTCTCTCTCTCTCTCTCTCTCTCTCTCTCTCTCTCTCTCTCTCTGTGTGTGTGTGTGTGTGTGTGTGTGTGTTTATGTGTTCCTTTGAAGTAACACCTCCTCTGTGCCAGCTTTTTTGGGTAATTCTTGCTGTCCTCTAAACATTTCTACCCCTTGGCATATCTACCATGCTTGAACCATTATTGGTATTTTTATAACCATATCCCATTTTCTGCTGTGCATTCCCACCGTTTCCAGTGCTCACTACCCTGCACAATCTTACCATTTCTTTTGGGCATTGGAGTTTACCAGACCAATCATCAAATGTGGGCTTCCTCATTTGCTACTACTATGACTGACCTAAGGAGGACTTCTTCTCCTCTCTGGGTTTCAGCTTTTCTCATCTACACGACGAGGTCATTAGTAACAGAGATACTATGAGTAGATGAGCCAATGCAGATTTGGTTCATAAGTGCCTGGCATCATAAGACAAAGTTTGTACAATGTATAGGCAATGACTGGCATACTATAGGCACTAAATGTTAGTTGCTTTGATGATACCCACTTTTGGGGAGCAAGTCAGGTATACTTAACAGGTAGTGAAGATTGCTCTGGGTCCCAAGATGAGCAAAGACAGAAGAGGCACTTTTGTCTTACACACCCTCCGCATTCCGTCCTCCTGCTACTGTGTTGCTGACTGATATCCAGACTACCCAATACTTTGAAGTCACCCAGACATTATTTGTTCAAATAGAGCTTCACTACTAACTAGATATAACTAAGTATAAAGGGAGATCTTTGACTTTCCATTGTCCCTTGAGCCTGATTCTAAGATGAGGATTAAAAGGGTTTGCAGTTGTCTAATGACAAAACAGGTGAGGATGTTGTGTTAATCACACTGGAGAGTTTTTTTGTGTGGTTTCCCTTTTTCCATTCCTGAGATGGCTCCCTCTTTCACTGAGCCCTGAAACATGTGTCCCTTGTGAGTGCCCCGCTGTCCTAACGTCTATCTCACACTCTCCCATCTCTCCTGCTTCCCCTTCTCATAAACCTGTCACAGGCCAGGACACAGCCATTTCCTGTACTTGCTTATGGTGCTGTTTTATTTTTCACTGACCTGGACAATGTGTCCCAGACCATGGACATCCTGAAACCACCACTGATTCAGATGTCCCCTGGTCCTGGAGGTGACTGGAAGAAGGCCAGCTTCAAGTTGTGTGCAACTCTTCCCTGTCTCCTCAGAAGGCAGAGGGCTGGGAGCCATAGGGGTCTCCCTCAAGCTTCCTCGTGCCTTGCTTCACCTGTTCTCTCTCAGGACCATAACTTGCTCTCAGCTGACAGCAAAAAACTTGCCTAAGATCACTGGAGCGGGGGAAGCCCTGACAGGTATCTGCTCTCACAACTTCTAGACTAGACTTGAGAGATAAGAAGCAAACTCCAGGCCTGCTTGCTCTTGTCTAATCTTGGAACCCAAACAGAGTGGGGTCTGGTTAAGACTTCGAAGGGAGAAATAAAGAGATGCCGTACTCTAGCAAGGAACCCAAGGATTGCTGTCAGAGCCCACATGCTTTCTGTCTTCTGAGTATGGAGAGAGATGTGCAGCTGTCTAGCTGTAAGTACTTCTGTCCCCTGAGTAGCTATGTCTTACTCTTTTATAGCCTCTGGGTTGCCTTTGCCAGGCAAAGTAACCACTGAACCTAGTCTAGCATGAAAAAAGTTATATTAATTTATTTGAGCATCAGGAAAAATTTGATGTACTAATAATCAATATAGAATGATGAATAAAGACTGGATAACACCTTTGTATGAATGCAGTTATAAAATGCAATGGCAATATTATTGATGAAGAGGCCCATGAAAGTAAAATAATCCAGGTCCTGAGACCTGCTGGACTGTGCCACAGTCCCAGGCAATCGCTCTGTCCGTTATAGAAGTGCTGCAGCAGCTCCAGGCCACTTTAGGGTCCTCCAGATGATAGCTAGAACCCAAGGGACAAGACAGAGAAGGTTTTCTCCAGGCAGGCATGATGCTGGAGAAGGAGCTGATAATTCTACATCTTGTTCCAAAGACACTCATGAGAAGACAGTCTCTTCTGTACTGGACAGATCTTCAAAGCCCACCCCACAGTGACGCACTTCCTCCAAAAATGTCACACCTCCTAATAGTGCCACTTCCTATGGGCCAAGCATATTCAAACCACCATAGTAGCCAGCCATATGTTGTGCAGTGTTTTCCCCAGCACTGGAAATTAAGTGGTTTTCTAAGACTCAGGAAATAGATGGAATGTACAAGGCTCAGTTAGTAAAACAAGCCCCATAGGTCTCAGGAATTCCAGAAAGTTTAAAAATTCACAAGGCCCTTTCCAAAGTTGATATATGCAAAAATAATTGCTGTGAAGTAGTGTAGGAGGCTCGAGGGGTATAGCTTTTGGCGCATTGGTGATTATTGGATGAGATTTCTCACAATGCAGCAGCTTTTGAGTACAAGTCACCCATACTCTTATAAGTAACTTGATAACTTCGTGCTGACTAATCTACGCACAGAACTGTTACTTTGGTCTGTTGTCAGTGTACTATCTGGATTGAATAGATGTTTGCTCTTGTCTTCCTAGAAAAACTCACATATTATTTGGTGGCTATCTCAAGTACCTTAAGTTTGTGGGGGAAGGGGGCAGCAAGATGGAGGCCTGATGAAACAGGAAAATAGTTAGAGCCATTCATAAAAACCAGGAGTCATATATTTCTAGAAGCCTTGGTGATGGCTCCAAGGTAGAGAAATGACTGAGTTCAATATTATCAGAAGGATGTAGCTTCAGGAGGCTCTAAAATATAGTAACCTCTGGACATTGGTAAGATTGTGTAATAAACAACATACATTGCTAAACAATAGAGGTATACTGCAAGCTTTCTTTAATTCCTGGGGGAAATTGAGTCTCTAAAGGTTAATTTGTTCAGAGCTCTGTAGATTAAAGAATGTCAAATACAGAGTCTTCTGAATTCAAGTCAGGTTCTGCCTCCATCTGTGCAGACTTTGCCTACTGCATGGGAAATGAATGAGGCAATGAAAATGGAAAAGCCTGATACGGTGGGCAGGAAGGGCTGCACTATGGGGAACTGACGGGGCATTTGGTGGTCTGTTCACAGAAAGTGGAAGAAATGATGGTGTGGAGGGCAGAAATTCCTGAGACAACGCTGAGCATCAAACAGACTCAATGGAAACAGTACTGGTGGGAAGGGGCAGAATGGGCTCCACAATCAAGAAGGAAGGAAGACATGGGATGAACTGTGGAGCCACAGACACTGAGAACAGGGGCTGGGGACAGGAGGGACGATGGAAGAAGGCAAGCAGGACTAGGCCCATACCCTTGAGGATCCATCTCATCAGGGGCCCAACTGAACTTGCTACGCCCTCTTCCCCTCCATCCCCTTGATCTTTGGAAAGAAGATGGATCAATAGGTGAACTGATGCGTGGACATACGGGTGGATTCATGTGTGGGATAGATGGGTGATTAGATAGACAGTCAAGTGTGTGGGTAGGTGGGTGGACAGGTGGATGATTGAGGGGTTGAGTGGATGGATGGGTGGGCAAATGAGCAATGGAATGGGTGGGTGGATGGACAGATGGATGGACGGACGGACAGACAGAGAGACGGACGGACGGACTGACGGATAGATGGATGGATGGATGGGTGGGTGGTGTCTAAGGTAGCAATTCTATTGCAGTGATGAAATGTCACGACCTAAAATCAAGTTGGGGGGGGGGAGAGTTTATTTGGCTTACAGTTCTATATATCACTGTTCACAATGGAAGACAGTCAGGACAGGAACTCAAACAGGGCAGGAACCAGGAGGCAGAAGTGGATGCAGAGGCCATGGAGGGATGCTGCATAGTGACTTGCTCATTGTGTTTTGCTCAACAAGCTTGGTTATAGAACCCAGGGCCACCAGCTCGGGGATGGCACCACCAACAATGGGCTGGGTGTCTACCTATTAATACAGTGCCCAACAGCTGGATCTTAGGAATACAGTTTCTCCATTGAGGTTCCCTCCTTTCAGATGACTCTAACTCCTGTCAAGCTGACGTAAGACTAGCCTGTAGAGGTAGGTAGGTGATAGGAGGATAGACGGACAATTGACAGGATGAATGTTCAGTGCGGTGAGTGGAAGACTGAGTGCCTGGGTGGATGAATGAATGGATGGACAGATGGAATAATGGATGGATGGATGGATGGATGGATGGATGGGTGGGTGGATGGATGGATGGATGGACAGACAGACTGATGGACGGATGGATAGATGGATAAACCAGTGGAAGCAAAATGTAGTCTTTGCTGCTTGCCTCTCTCATATTTTGCGGGTTGCCAAAGCACTGGTCTCTTTCAAACACTCTCCCTATTTCTATGACTGACTGTACTTGTCTAGAACGCTTGTTCAGCAAGTACCGGGGCTTTGGACATCAGCCCCTGGCCTATGCCTGGTGTAACAAGGGGCTACCGCATATTAAACTCTCAGTAAATATTTGTTGGACCAATCACTGCTCCTCCATGGAAAAGGGCCTCCCCCATTCAAGAGCTTTCGGAGAACGGAGGGGCCAGGGAAGGTGCTCGGTCAGGTTCCCCTGGGAAGGGAAAGGCCTAGAAACCACAGGACCCTGAACAGCCTGCAAGGTGGGGGCTTTACTGGTGGGCTTTACTGGCAGTAGCTTCCTAGCTCCTGTGGCCCACGTTCCCCACGGAGCACCACTGCCCCCTTGTGGACTGTACCGAGAATGGCCCAGGCTGCAGCTTCCCTGCCACCCAGCAGGCCAATCAGTACTCACAGGCTTGCTTGGCCCAGCTTGCTCAGCAGCTCCTGTCACTAAGGGTCAACAGCTGCAGGCACAGCCCTGAAAGCATCTCCTCCTTTCTGAGTCCGCAGCCTCCCATCAGTGTCTGCGCAGTGCCTGTGACACCCACCTGGACCTCTTCCCACAGTGCGTGTGCACAGCTGCTTGGAGGTCTCCAAGCTCAGAGGCCGATGCCAGCACCTGCAGTGCTGTGAACTAAGGGCAACACCGTGTGGCTACTGACACCAGGCGGGGCCAGGCACAAGAGGTACGGGGTGACTCTAGAGGATGACCACACCACACCCTTGTGCAACAGAGATGCGGTGACTCAAAGCGCAGCCTGGTGGGCCTGCATGGCCGTGTGCAAACATTCTTGCACGACTGACTCGCCTGTCGTGCTGAACGTGCACTTTGTGCCTAATTACCTGAACCATTTCATAGTAAGTAGATCCCACCTCAGTACCTGGAAGTCTAGGTTCCCAGAGAAACCTGAAAGCTGTGATCATCTTGATCTGGAGCCAAGTTCCCACCTGGGCGAGAGCGGGGTGAGGAGGGAATAAGTTCTGTCCCCCCTTGGTGGCCTTGCACTGCACAGCAGCCTGGTCCTTTGCCAGCCTGTGCTCTCCCATGCTACCAGCCAGAATCGCGTCGGGATTTAATGGAAGACTCAGGCAGTTCTCCTCGAAGGGGATGACAAGCCTTAGACACGTGCTACCAAGGAAGGCCAGCGCGGGGAGAGGCCCTGCGCCGTTGGTGAATGAAGGAGGGATAGAGTCTGGGGTAGCAGAACAGGCGCCCCTTCCTCCTCTGCTAGAGTCCTTCTTCCCTCCACAGATCCATTCCCAACCTAAGCAGTATAAGGCAGGAGGGGCGTGGCGGGGTCAGCAAGACCAGTCGGCAGCAAGAGACAGAACCCGGGCTGGCGCTGGGCAAGCAGCTGACTACTCCGACCTCCGCACGTGGTGGTGCCCTCTCCATCCACACAAGAGAGAACCGAGGCTCTGAGAGTTAGGTCAGGAAGACACAGGCCTAGAATGAGGTAATGATTTGGGGCTCACAACCCCCACTTCCTGAACCTCAGAGGCTGTGTGCGGGCTTCCGAGGGACTTCAGCCATCTGCTCTGGATTCACTTGAACAGGTGATGCGTTGTTAATGCGTTGTTCGCATTAACCTCTAGGACTCATAGATCTGAGGGCACCGAATGAGACCGTGAGAGCCAGCGGCCTGGCATCGCCTGGCATGGAAGTTCTCCTGCTCGGTGCTCCATGGGCTCACAAGCGGTACAGGAAGGGTTGGTGCTTAGGAAATGGGAGGTGTGTCTCTGGAGGCATTACAAGCAGCACACAGCACACTGTGCAGCCCTGCAGCACCCTGCTGCATTACTTGGACCATGACTCCCTGTGAAGAAGGCCTCAGACCACGGAGGGGCGGGTCCTGATGTGGAGTGGCCGCCAGCCTCTCTCTCCACCCCGTGCTCTCTTGATTCTACAGGGCCTGCCTGGGGCTCCCTCTACCCTGGCAGCCAGGTCAGGGCATCAGAGGCCCCATAGAGAATGCTGGAGGGCTGTTGGTTTTTCTAGGAGCCTGCCCCATTCTTATCTGTCCTATTGACAAAGAAGCCACGTGTCCTGGAAGCCCACCCCTGCTTATGCTCCCCCTAGCCCAACACTACCCTCTTGTGCCTCCTACCCCAAAGCTAGAGTAGTTAGGTAGTGTTCTGCCTGTCTCAGTCCCTTCCAAAGTCCCAGGCATCACTGATGATGAAAAGCCAAAGATAGGTCGTGGGTAATAGCAGCAGGACAAGGAAAGGTTGTGATAGAGGTGACTGGATGGCTATGCCAGTCTGTTTTGGCTGTGGCTGGTTGTGATATCTGTTGACGAATTCCCACCTGAACACTCAAGGGGCCAGGCACATGACAGAACAGGATTTGTAGGCCTCATTGGAGCTCTGATGAGGCTGAGCTGTGACAGGCCGCAGGCCTTTTGCACCTCGGCTAATAAGTGAATGTAGATGCTTACAGGGTTCCACAGTCTGCGCAGTGGTGTGCCATTTGAGAAGCATCCGTTCCGTGAATGAGCTGTATGCTGATTAATCTTACCTGATTCTTCCCCCGAGGGATGCCATGGCTCTGATTGTCTTTCCTAAGCATACTCAGTGATTTTTGCAAAAATGAGTAGATAAACTTTGCTCAGAAATCTAAGTTTTGTGACTACTTTTGTTTGACCTATGCCCTGGAGTGTAGAAGGTTTTGTTTTCTTTAGTTTTGTTTTGCTTTGCTTCATTTTGTTTTGTTTTGTTTTTCTGGATTGTCAGTTCTTTTAATATACACAATGTATACTAGTACTTCATATAATTTACCAATGTCATTTTTCAGTGACATCAGTATTGACCTCATATAGACAGAGGATAAATGCTGGGTTTCCTTGTGTACCAAGTCCAAAACATGTGTTCAGCGGCTAATATCGACTACAGTTGGATAGGAGCTACTTTCAGGATGACTCAGTTTACAATAGTGGCTTTACAGCATCTTGCATCAAGATTTGAATGCCACGCAGTACTGCCTTGTTTCTGCGACGGCAGCTGAGATCCTGACTTCCTCGTCTTTACTTGCCCACTTTTGCCTGTTTTACAGCTGCTGCTGCTGCCGCCACTGCTGCTACCGCCATTACTGCTGCTAGACTTGCCGAATGTTTGAAGAGTTGTTTCATGAACTCAGAATCAGGTCATTCATGTCAGAATTCACCATATTCATTCGTGACTCTATCTCCTGCCTCATGTCGGCAACACTTGTGTCAAGCACTTTTGGCAGAAGCACAAATTTTAATAATGGAAAAACCATCATAACTCTCGGGTTCGTTGGAAAGTCTGTCCAATACTTTGACTCCAGTCTAACGATGTGAGAAGGTAGACCCGAAGATTTCATTTGGATAGTCTAATAACTATTATTGTGTTAATGCAATTCACATATCTTGCTTTCTCTTTTTTTCTTTTTAAGTGATATCCACTCGGGCAGGATCAAATTTGTAAGCTGGAGAAATAACTTCTACTACATAAGAGCCAGGTGAAAAATCAAAATCTACCAAGCTCCCATCTGTCTTAAGGAAACCAACATGCTCTTCTCCATCTACCAGCACTAGATACAAGGAGATCCAGTCCTGAAGCTCTACCGCTGAAACAACTGCGTGCCCCTTAATCCTGGCATGATCTCCCAGGCCAATCCTACTACCGCGGGGCCCTCAGCAGCAGCCCTGGGGGCACCACTGAGTTTCTGATGGTCCGTGAGCGTAGCAGCAGAATGGAAGAGTTCTCACAAAATGTCCAAAATCACAGCAGCAGCTTTGGTGAGTCAGGCCCAGGACCTAGAGCTTAAAAGTTTTATGGCCACAAAGGTCTTTCCTATGGGGAGATCAAATACAACTTGGCTTAGACATCCCAATGCTTTGCTGCCTCAAGGCACCCAGTCTTCTTTTAAGTGTTATGTATGTGACATAGAACCCCCAAACCTGAAGCCTGCACCCCTCACACTTCTGCTTTGCCTGGGCTGCATAGGAGTGGAAAGAAAGAGATCTGAGCCAGGCACAACCCTTTCTTAGAGCCTGTATGGACTCCTGAGGTCACAATGAAACCAGATGCTCAAATCCAGGACCCTAGCCTAGTCAAGAAATGAAGGCTGATGTTTTTGTCCAAGTTTTGGCTTCTCTAAATTCTGCCTGCCTTCACAGTCACCTTCCCAGGACCAGAGGTCTTTGCTTTTTCCCATGGTGTTGCCCCATGTCCTGACACCATTTGTTGGGAGTCCGCAGAAGGTAAGCTAAAAGCTCACAAACTATGACCTATGGGTATGAGTGGCAACCCAAGCCCCCAGCCCGTTGTCTCAGGCAAACAAAATCTACACAGCCACTGTGCATCTCCAGTCATGCTTTATTATTCTGCAGAGGGAACTGCTGTGGCCTGCCCTTTACCTCTCCTCTCTCGTTAGAACAGAAGTATGTTAGTCCAGGCCCTCCAGATCCTGCTCCCATACAGAGATTATAATGCACTCAAGAGGAAGTAGCTGTGTGTGTGCATGCAGATATGTGTGTATATGTATAGGTATATACATATGTATATATATACATATACACATATATATTTTGGCTGTACAGTATTTATAGGTATAGAGAAAACAGGATTAACATTACAATGATGGCTGCAACCCACCACAATCCAGTTTACTCAGCCAAAGACAAAGAAAGCACCACTTGGCCTCTGAATGGCTGCTAGTTTTCTATCTGAACAAACATAACTACTAGATGTGATAGATCAGGCTGGTATCAAGCCCAAGATGGCTAAGGTAAGCCCTTTCTTGTGTTTTTCTAGGGTGTCTACTCTAGGAATGGACTGTTCTTTTTTTTAAGGACACTTGGTTTTTTTTTTTTTTAAGATTTATTTATTATGTATATGAGTATGGTGTAGCTGTCTTCAAACACACCAGAAGTGGACATCTCATCTCATTTCAGATGGTTATGTGTCACCACATGTGGTTGCTGGGAATTGAACTCAGGACCTCTGGAAGAGCAGTCAGTGCTCCTAACCACTGAGCCACCTCTCCAGCCAAAAGGATTGTTCTTATACCACCACAGTGGGCAAAAGGCATGAGGTTACATTTGTATATCTTGCTGCCATTGTCAGCTTTGGCCTGGCCTGTGTCATGGTAATGAGCTAATTCACTTATATCTATGGCTATGAGTAGCCAAAGGCTGCCCACAATTCTAAGGAGTAACAGATAAAGTGTGTGTCAAAATAGGGGAGGATAGTTCATTGGTTTGGTATCTTGGGGCTTGAGAAAGAAAGGTTCTCTATCCTCATATCCCAAGCTGTCCCAGTTTGTCATGTTACCTACTAAGGACCCATAGGGCCACTGTCAATCTTCTTTATAAAGGTTAGCATCATGTTTACTTAAATAAAATGGATTGTGGTGGTTTTTGTGTCCCTGTGCTTACCCCATCTGGTATATTCAGGGTCAATGTTGGCCCCAAAGGCAGGATCAGACCTCATATTCAAACTCAAAAGAACCCTAGCACCAAACAAGATGGCCTGGCTTCTTGGTACGGCAAAGAGCCCAGACTGCACAAGGCTCTCCACCTTCTTCCCCTGCTGGGCCTCCCGATACAGCAGCATCTTGGTCAGGTGGACAACAATGACCTTCTTGCTACTAACAAGATTCTCTTTGCTTGTGAGATCAGAATGTAGTATGGGGGATGAAGGTGGGTGGAGGTAGGATACCTACGCCCTCTTCTTTTGTGTATATGCAGAGTAGCATTAGGATGCAAGAGGGTAGGCAACAGAGCTACCTAGGCCTGGCTGTGTCCCTAAAGGCTTCTCAGTTCGTATTCCCACTCATTTCTTTGGTGGCAGGCACCTGGGCCACGTCAGCCGAAGACTCACAGCTTTGTTTCCGGGCCAGCTGCCTGAAGTGTCGGGAAAGAGTCTCGGATCTTGGCCACTTCCATGGCACACAAGTGCCCAAAGACTTTGTTGTACCAGTCAGGAGAGCGGCCCCTGGGGAGGAAGAAGCAGGCAAATATGAGAAATTTGCTTTCCACCTGAGAGGGAAAGGAACTCGTTCCCATGCTGGGTATCATTGACATAGAGTAGGAGCAAGGGATGAGCTCAGGGCCAAGGGGGTGAGGCAGGCATCCCAGGCCTGGTACCTGAGGTCAGCGCGGCAAATGTGAGTGAGGCGGGAGCGGCCCAGGCCACAGGGTTCCATGAGGTACTGGGAAGTGAGCATGAGGGCGCGCACGCCAGACTCTGGCACGGGTTGCTCAGGATCCAGGGACTGAGAGACAAGGAGGCAGCCACCACGAGGCAGGTCTGAGCGCCACATCCTGGAACATGAAAGGGCAAGAGCCTATGTTCAGATCCCTGGCTGCTGACTCTTGCCCAACCTTTCTGGTCCCGGAAGCACAGCAGAATGGTAACAGGAATGCCTCACCTGAGCACCACAAAGTCACGGCAAGGATGAGGTGCCATGCTGTCAGTGACATAGTGATACAGCTCCACACCTGGCATCAGGGCTTCCAGCACCTGGGCCCGCAGGAGGTCCTCATCCCACAGGGCCCGCTCCCGGAGCACACGATGCAGCACCACAGCTGGAGGGGCAGCCACTTCTGTGGATGCCTTCCACATTCGAAGCGGGTGCCCATCTGGTGCCTACAAACCAAATGGGTAGGGATGGTAACACTATCAAAGTGGGAGCACTCCAAATTCATGCTAGTCCTCAGACTGCAGGGCCTAGAGCTTCCTTCCTGTGGCTACTGGGCTGCTTGGCTGACCAGACCCAGACCCAGACCCAGACCAACTGGCAGGTACCCATACTTCAATGTGGGCATAACGTGTGGCATTTCTGAATGGGGGGAAGACAAGGGGATGATTTCTCTTAATGGATTTGCCATCAATGTATTTTGCATGTACCAGGTTCTTTGTCAGTTCCTTACCTTAACCCCATGAGGAAGGTTTAGTCATGGACATTCTATATACAGGAAATGTCTGGCTTACAATGCCACTCAAGATGGACATCCCAGAGACCGTAAGGCTACTAACAGAGGGGCAGTCTTGGGAGCCACCTCCAGCCCCAGCCTGGACTGAAGGCACTGGATAGAGAAAGCTCTGTAATGTGGCATCTAAATGTGGTCTGGGAGAGGTTCTTATTTGGAGGCATACCAGTCCAGGTAACAGGATAACAGAAGCAGACACACAGAGGGGGTATTATAAGGGGCTTTGCCTGCCCAGGACTAAAGAAGACCCAAGCATTTCAGTGAACTACATCATGGTGGTTCTGAAGTAGGACTGTGGAGGAGAACTCAAGAAGGTGGCCTCTGAAAGATCCATTGGTCTCATACGGTCCCTGACTCCTTCAGATACTCGGTCAGATGACTGTTATGCCCGCAGGTACCAAGCAGGAGCCCAATAAGACTGCCAGAGCGACTCTATGGGACAGGCCTAGTGCTCTTCCACAGCCTACAACAAAATGAAGAGTGAGATGCTCACCTTCCTACAAGCCAGCTCTGTGTGCTGGGGCCCCGGCACATTGGTCCAGCCCTTGAAGCGGTCTGCAGCATCCCGAAGCAGCTCCTGCACACTCTCCTCCATGTAAAGGCTCAGACTCACCCCAGCAGCCTGTGCCTGCCTCAGCTCAGCCAGGGCTGGGCCAGGAGGGCTGAGCTCAGCTGCACTGTATGAACCACATAGTTGTACCACCATATCCTGGGGAACCTGGGTGGGGCACACACAGTGAGTGGGTGAGCAGGGTACCCCACAAATATCAGTGTTAAGAGTAAATGGAGATGCAAGGCTACTGGACCACAGGGAGGCAGATACGGAACTGAGGGAGAAGGTTCACAGATGAGTCTGATGAGTGTTGTGTCAAGCCGGACTCCTTGCCTGACTTGGAGTCTGATGGCTAATCTTGCTTGTCAACTTGACTAAAACTGGAATCAACTAAAGACCAAGCAGCTGGGCACACTTGTGGAGGATTTTCTTTATTGGATCCTTTGAGGTGGGAAGATCCACCCCGAGTCAGGGCCATTTGAGGTCAGGAGACCCACCCTAAGTCTGGGCCACACCTTCTGGTGGCAGCCCACATGAAAAGACGCATTAAAAAGATGCCTTTTGCTTTTCTCCTGCTTTCCCTCCCTCTTGCTGGCGAGTGTCTCTCTCCTGCTGCTGAGGCACTCCTTCCCTGGTCTGAGAACCTATTTGGGGATTCCAACATAGATCAAAGACCAGCCTCATGGACTGAACAACTACCAGATTCTTGGCCTTTCTATTGGGAGACAACCATTGTTGGACTAGTCAGACCACAGCCGTTAAAGCCATTGTAATAAAATCCCTACACACACACACACACACACACACACACACACTTGTTCTATCAGTTCTGTTCATCTAGGGCAGTGGTTCTCCACATTTCTTATGATATGACCCTTTAATACACTTCATCATGTTGTGGTGACCCCCAACCATAAAATTATTTTTACTGCTACTTCATAACTGTAATTTTGCTACTGCCAGGAACTGCAATGTTCAATATTTGGGGAGATAGAAATTTGCTAGAGGAGTGTCAACCCACAGGTTGAGAGCCAGTGCTCTAGAGACCCATGATACAGAGTCTACAGGTCGGGCCTGATAATTCCAAGAGTCAGGTACTACAGCCTTTCCTGACTTACCTGGAAGAGTTTCTTGCAGTCACTGATCATGTGTGATAGGCCTTGGGTGGCGGCCATGTTTTCACTCAAGTCTCTGGGGCCTGGCCGGCCAACTAAGCTGCGTTTGCTCTTGATCCTGAAAGGAGATAGGAGCAGAAGACAATGACACTAAGGCATAAGGCAAGATGGGTGACAGCTGCCGCTTAGATTTTGGGAAGCCAGCTTGCCCGTCTTGACCAGACAATCATCTGGTGTCTTTTAGGAGAGGCCTGTTCCGCAGTGGCTAAGGCTAAAACCCCTTTCAGGTGAGGGCAGGAACAGCGCTGGTACCTCCCAAAGGCCCCAAATCCAATGGAGCCAAATTCTCCTGGCCTGGCCCTGGCATGTGCTACCCGGTTCACCTGGGAGAGGGGCTGTCCTTCTTGGAGACATTGAGGTGGAAGATGGAAGGGGCCAGGCACACTGCCAGGTTGCCAGCTGTCATCTGGTTTTCCTCAGCAGAGGCGATGTCACTTAGGAAGTAGAGCAGGGTCTGGAGCACTTCTCGGTTCTCGTCAGGGAGCAGCAAGGTGGCAGCTTGTGCGGCTGCCAGCCACTGTTCTTTGGGGAGAACTGCAGGACAAGAAGGGTACAGGGCCTTCTTCATTTCCCCAGAAGCACCAGCAGCAAGCGTCCTGTTTTCCGGAATGCATAAGGCCTAACAGCCTCCAAAGATGTGCTCTGTGATGTCGCTGGTGGCTACAGCTAGCTAGCACTCTTTAATCTCAGGACAGCCTTTGGAAAGCCATTTTCTCAGGGCCTCAGCCTCCACTACCAAAAACTAGGTTCAAGGAGCTATAGAATGTGGCCCCTCTCCAAGTGCCTTTTCAAATCCAGAAAGTAAAAGTTCCCATGAGCCCATGCAGCCAGATGCCATGTTCATTTCCCACAAGCCCTCAGGATCAGGCAGGCTGAGTGTAGGGAAGGTTACTAAGGAGGGGTCCGGGTGACTTACGCTGATAGATTTGTAGGAAAGTGGTGGTGAGCTTGCTGGTAAAAATGGGCTCCGGCAGGTCTCTGAAGTACTGCTTCAGTAAATCAGCCACATCATAGGCCGACTGGCCCTCATAGCAGACGTTGTCAGGGGAGGTCTCATTCATTTGGCGTAGGCTCTGAATCCTGGACTTGACCCCAGACTTGCGGAAGATGCCCACCTAACCCATTGAGGGGAAAGAAGAAAAGGGAAACTGAACTCAGGGCTGGAGTGTCGGAAGAATAGGCTACCTTGGAGACTGGGAAGCCTGCCAGGCTTCCTGACGGGCTCAGCAAGTCTAGAGGGAAGGTGGTTTACACCCTGGTGCCAGAGAGAAAGATGGCTGACATGGAGACAAGGGTGAACAGGTGGCCTTAGGCTAAGGCAGTATCTGAAACTAGGAAAACTGCACAGCCGGGGACAGAAAGAAGCTCCCCCCAAAGTGGGAAGAAGGCTCCAGCTATAAAGAAAGGAAAGAACTTTGGCATCAACCTTGCTGAGCATTGCAAGGAAAAGGTTTCTGGTGAGTAGCAGAACCCAAGAGAAAGGGGAGAGCAGTCAGCCTTGGGCCTTCCTCACCTCCCAGCACCCCTTCTGTGCAGGTTCCCTGAGGAGGACTCACCTGGTCTAGGCACTGGCTTCGTAAGTAGCGCATAGCTTGTTGAATGCTCTGGGGCAAAGGCTGGCCTGTACGCTGCACATGAATGAGGGGTGGCACTCCAAATACATGGTGTCCCCGGTAGTCTGGGGTCTTGTTTCTTTTCATAAACTTAGGCACTGACCTGTGTGTGGGGTTAACAAGAAATCAGGAAAAGAGAACTCAGCTTGAAGGCCATCTCTTGTCCAGAAGTGAGAGGAATAGGGAACACATTATGTCCACAGAAAGCGCATTCAGTGAATGCCTGCTTTAGCCTCAGCTGGTAAAAGCCACAGGAACATAGGAAGCCCTCACCAGTAATTCATGTGGCCCACAGTAGGCCTTGAACTTAGAGGAAGAACCATTAGGAAGGAGAGGTACACCTACTAAGTTAGCGAGGCCTACAGAGAAGAGGTGGTAACTCAGCAGACTACTACAGGCCAGAGCGCTACTGTCCCACAGGAGGAATAAGGCAAAAGGCACTCCAGGCAGAAAGGACAGCATGAACGAAGGCACAGAGAGAAGGGCAACTAGTCCCACAGGCTGTCAGATGACACGGCTTGAGAACAGGTGACTAAAGGGCCAGAAGGATGGGGCTACCCCAGAACATGAGAGGACCATGACAGAAAAGAATCTGGATAACAGGAAGCCACAAGGCTGTTTATTTACTCAATACACAACAACCGACGTGTGTTTTAGGACAATCTCACTGGTGGCAACAGGGAGGGTGGGAAGGAGAAAGGACAGCTGGAGGACCTGGGGATTTCCAGAACATGTCTATCCTAACACAGCCCCTCCCCCCACCCCCAGCCTCCTGGAACAGTATCACTCCACTGCCCTGTGGGCACTGCCTGCCTGTCTGTCCTGCCTCTGGGATGTGCTCCCAGGGCATAGAATCTAGGAGACTCCATAGCTCCTGTCCTGCACAGCTCAAGGGACACTCACCACACCCAGGCCTGTTTGTGGGGCACAGTGTACTTCTCCATGAAGCCAGTGAGCCGCAGAAGTGAGCCTTTGTGAAGCAAGTTGATCTGGCCTGCAAACTGCCTGTTGATCTCCAGTGACTCTGAGTTGAGGCTAGGTCGGTGGGAATTCTGGAAGCTGTGCCAACGAAGTTTCCTGAAGGGAAAGGGGTAGAGAGTACATGGGTTTGATAGGCCTTAGAGAAGGCCATGGCATTCTGGTCCCTTTTTATCACCCTACCCCATCCCTGCCCAGAAAGGAAGTATAGGGAAGTGGGAACGCATTGAGTGCTACTATGGCGCTTTGGGGTGGCAAACGCTTGGTTTCAGTCTCTGGGTCATCCAAGGTTCAAGAAACTCCCATGGAGGCTGGCACCAAGTTCAGACCCATTTAGTCCCAAAATGCAGTGCCAGTCTCGACCCGTTCTAAGGCTACCATGGCAAGAAACTCTCATCTTCAAAGCTGAGAAGCAGAGGCCATCTCTAATACCCTTGCTGCTAAGATGAGGAAATCAAGTCCAGAAAAGGCACCACTTTCTCAAGGCCACACCAGGGTTAGAGCTTGTACTAAACACTTAGATCTCCAGATTCTTGAACTCGGTCTTCTTTTCTCTTGGGACTGGCTGCCTGGAAATGATCTCCTGGCCCCCAAGAACTTTCCCCTGGGCTTTATAACTAGGAAAGCAGATGAGAGAGAAGGCAGAGACAGAGATGGGACCCCACCTCCATCCATACTCCAAACTCCTACCTGCATGGTCTGGTGAGCGAGGCCCCGACCCCTGAGTCACGACGTTCACGGGGTACTGATGCTTGCCGTCCTGCCAGGGCTTCTGCAGCATCAGCCTCATTCACGGAGTTGCCACTACTGTCAAGCTCACTGGAGGAAACTGCTGTGTCAGAAATGGAATGCCCTTCCTCCACAGACAGGCTGGAGGCAGAAACAGGCTCTGCAGCTGAGTTTGCTTCTTGCTCAAGGTCCTGGGCCTGAGCTGGAGCTTCGGCTTCGGCCTCAGCCTCGGCCTGTACCAATGGTTCGACCTCAGCTGGGGCCTGATCCAGGACTATCAGTGGAACTTCCTCCTTGACTTGGGCTGGGAACCCTCTGTGGACTTGGGACTCTGCCTTAGCTAGATCTTCATCCTGGCCTTCCCCCTCAGCTGTGGCTATTTCCACTGATGAAGCAGCTTCCTCCTCTTCCTCCTCTTCCTCCTCCTTATCTCCAGGCCTCAGGTCTGGGTACATGGTCTGAGACCACAGCTCTACCCGCTGCTGTAGCCCCCACACATGCTCCAGGATGTCATCTAGATGGGCGTAGCTGCCTTCCCCCTCCTCACCTTCAGCTTCAGCCTGTATGGGCTCAGCTGGGTATAGCTCAGGCAAATTGTCGTAAGTGCTGGCATGGCTGCCTGTGGAACCACAGGAGCCCCGGCGCCCTTCATAGCCCCAGCACTTACTTGGCTGCCAATCTGCCAGGTGACGACCATCATCTGGACAAAGGCTTTCAATGGACAGAGAACGCGGGAATGTGCCTGGCTTATGGTCCCCAGGCACATGCACCAGACAGTCACGCCTGCGTATAGGCTGAGGATGCCGGAATGTGGCTACAGGCCAAGCCTCCCAGGCTTTCTGAGTCTCACCATCTCTGACCCTGGCTGAAGTGGTGACCCTGTTCTTGGCCCTGTGAAACCCAGCTGAGAGGAAGCCACGGCAAGTGCGGAAAGATGACGCTTTCGTGGCCTTTTCTGAGGTGGCGAGACGTTGCTCAGGTTCCGTTTGCCGGCTGTCGCCCTTTTCCTTCCTCCTCAGAGATTCGAGGTGCTTGAGGAAGCTTCGAGAATAATGCTTCTTTACTTTGTCTTGGGAACCTTCCTGGCCCTGGGTGGGACTAAGGAAGGGCTGGTTACTTGGGCTGGGGACACGACCTAACAAGGGTGGGTCTGCTGACTCTGGTGAATGGCTCACGGAGATGGCTGGCAGGGAGGCAGCGCTAATCTCTGTGAGGACGCTTTCACAGCTTGAGGTTCCCAGGAGGCTAGGGCTCGGCGGGGCCAGCAGGGCAGAAGAGCCTGTGAGAGAGCCACACTTGCTTTCCTGCTCAAAGGCCCAGTGGCTGCTGATGGTGCATTGCTCCTCCTCCTCTGAGTCGTCATCCTGGGGAGGCATCATAGGGAGGGGTCACAGAGGCCCAACAGACAAGTACCTGCTTGTGCCCTACTCTGCTGCCAAGTGCTCTGGGGCAGGGCGGGGTGAGGAGCTTGGCTTTCTGGTAGAGGACGTGGAGTGGGAAGGGAAAGCTGGCTCTCACCAGGAATCATAGATGGAACCTAGACATACGGTGACAGTCATCTCCTGTCCCCATTTCACAGATAGGGAATGGGACTCAAATCAGTAGACATTTGCCCAACATCATTTCTTGTCATGGTTACGCCAATGAAAAGGAGTATTAAATGTTCATTGGCTATGGCTTTAGATTAAAATTATGGTATCAAAGAGCTGGAGGCGATTTTTAGATTTTTCTAATTCATTTCCTCCTTGGCAAGGTAAGGAAACATCCAGACAGGAGTTGAAGCTTGCCAAAGGGCACTTTTGTTGTTAGTGACAGAAGTGTCCCTAGGCAGTGCTTTGTCAGTTTGGCTACCCCTACCTGACTGCAGGCCTCTGGTAGGGAAAACTCCAGAGGAAACCAACAAAACTTGTCCTGCAGCAACAATGAGGCCCTAGAGCTTTCTTTTGAGGCTATATATAAAGAGGCCTTATGAGCAGGCCATAGACAACTATCAATCCAGTCTCCTGACTCATTTTAGTGATGGGAAAAATGAGGCTAGGGGCCCAGGGAGTAAGATCTTACAGAGGTAAGGCTATGGTGATTCTGACTTCTAATACCATGGAGTCAATGACCTTTCTGCCGCATTGTCTTGTCCCTTCTGTTCAAGGAATTTTAGCTATGACAAACCAAGTAGTGAAGATAAATGGTTTTCTCCGAGGAAGGCCATCACTAGATGAAGTTATTGACATAAACACAAGGGAGAGGTGGTTTGCGTAGGGAGTAGAGTCGGGCACGAGCCAGCAAACTTGCTCTCACGTGCTCCTATAGGTGATGCTCACCGAAAGCCTAAGTAATCTCATAGGACCTGCAGTACAGAGATGCCTGCACCTCCTCCCCCGTGCTAGAGTTTGTTCACAAGTGCATGTCCCAGCGCTGTGCCGGGTACCGTGACCTCACCCCTTGCCAGGATTCACCTGCTTGCATTGAAAATGAACCTCAAGCTTCATCGAAGCACAATTGTTCAGGGTCATCAGCCTCCTGCAACACAAAGGATGTGTTCACCCAAGGTCCCCAAGTCCCCAGAGCATGAGATAGCCTACCAAGACACTGACAAGATGCCATCCGCCATTTCCCATGGTCAAGTGGTCAAAACTCTTCCAAGATTAATGATGTCTTAAGTATGATGCTGGGAAGATTAGAGCCTCTGTCTTCTGGGTACTGAGAGATATAGAAATCAAGAAAAGAGCATGCAGAAGGGACAGCAGACACACCGAGGCTAGGACCAGGAGCTTTCGGGAAAAGGTGGGGTACAGTCTAAGAAGGCTTCCTGGGAAGCAGAGGATAAAAGAAGCAGGAATAACTTTTTCAGACTTCTGTGGTAAAGAAGGAAGGCCACAGTCAGTCAGCAAAGAAACTAGCAGGAGAGGGTGTGCTCAAAGCTAAGGGAGGTCAAAAGAAGGGTGACAAATGTGTCATGCTGAAATGGTTTTGTATTCTTGCATAGAGGCAGTGGCAGATCTTAAACAGGTGAGAGTGCCTACCTGGGGTTTTAAAATGGTGACTCTGGTGGCAGTAGAGAGGATGGCTTTGTTGGGAAGCAGGAGCAGAAAACAGAGGCTAGCCACCGAGGCCATTTTAATAGACTCAAGGAGAAATCATGGTTAAGCCTTAGGAAACAGCAGAGCTGGTTTAAGTAGGAAGAGTTCGAATGCAAGGCATGCTTTAAGGAATCTGAATCAAGACCAGATCTGGATCTTCTAGCTGCAGTGAGAGGGATAGAGGATGGGGGTGGGGTCATAGACACAGTGACTCTAATGAGCAATGTGATGGCAGAAAGGGAGTCTCCTTCATTAATTATGCTCCCCTCTAGTAGAAGGTACAAGGGGGATTGCCTTTTCTACAAAGAAGCACAAAATTGGGCTCAAGGCTTCCTAGGTCTGGCCCTCAGCCCCCTACCTGCACAGGGCCCCCAGAGAGTCCTGGTCCAGAAAACTGTATTCCTTCTTCACAGAGCCAATATCCAGGGGGAAAACACCTTCTGTGTGATGGAAAGAAGCAACGGTGAGTCTGGCGGGGGATCAGAAGTGGCCCCAGCCACACTTGACCTGCAGGGGTTGGGGAAAGGAAGAAAGGAAGCAAGAAGGCAAGGGCCACAGTAGACAGAAAGCCCAGGAATACAATGGAGGTGTTAAGGTTTGGTTCTTAAAGTCTCTCTAAGCCTTAGACCCTAGACCCACAGGGGTCCTATGTCAGATATCCTGCATATTAGATACTTACATTACAATTCACAACAGTAGCAAATTACAGTTATGAAGTAGCAACAAAATAATTTTCTGGTTGGGGTTACCACACCGGGAGGAACTGTATTAAAGGGTTACAGCATTAGGAAGGTGGAAGCGTTTAGAACTTGAGAACCATGCTGGAGAGTGTAAGGCATGGGATGAAAGCTTATGTCCCATTTGCAGGTGCGTAGAAGGCAGTGGAGCCCAATGGAAGACGCTGAGTCATTGAATGGGTATCAGAATGTCATCCCTGTCCACACTATCCCTCCTGACCCTTCCTCTTTAGCCTACCCCGAGGCATGGACCTTTCCTCCAGTCCACTTTCCACCGAAAGCAACATGACGAAGAAACCATGGCTGCAAACCCCAAGGCCAAGTAAATTGTCCCTCCTTTTCAGCTGTTTATCTCAGGTATTGTGTCACGGGGGAAGAAAGTTAATGAGGCAGAGAAAACCCAAGGAGGTCAGAGTTGGTAGTTCAGGGAGAATCTCAAGAATGTCCTGGAGGCCTGAGCTGAAATGAAGAGACAAGCAAAACAGGCCCAAGGCCAGACAACAGGCCGCAGACTCTCCATGGCTGCCAAGAGCCAACTTGAGTTCTCTTTCATTTGAACTCTGGGCTTTCAGATAGGGGACCTCCCGCCAGTCCAAGACCAATGATGGGATGTAGGGAGGGAACAAGGACAGAGAGGACAGTGTGTAGCCATGCAATGTCTTTCCAGAGCAGTGGGAGCCATCTTCTCAGGACTCAGGGAAAGGAGGGGGGAAAACCAAGACATCAGGAGAAAAGGGAGAAAGAGAAACCCCATCAGTCACTGAGCACGGCACAAGGTAAACAACACAAAATCGGGGTCCCTGCTTTCAGTGAGCTTATGCTCTCATAGGAAACAGGCAATAAACAGTACGCAAAACCTAGATGAAGATAAAGGCCCTGGAAAACCTGAGCCAGGGGACAGGGCAAAGAGAGGCTGGTTGACGGGTGACTTCTTGATGACATAGAGGTAGCCCAGGCCTTTCTAGGGGTGATTTCTGAGAGAGAGACAGAGACAGAGACAAAGAGACAGAGAGACAGAGAGAGACACAGTGAGACAGAGACACAGAGAGAGACAGAGACACAGAGAGACAAAGACACAGAGAGACACAGATAGAAAGACAGAGAGAGAAGAGACAGATAGAGACAGAGAGACAGAGAGGGACAGCGAGACAGAGAAACAGAGACAGAGAGACACAGAGAGAGACAGAGAGACAGAGTGACAGAGACAGAGAGAGACAAAGACAGAGAGAGACAGAGACAGAAACAGAGACAGAAAGAGACAGAAAGACAGAGAGAGACAGAGACAGATAGAGACAGAGAGACAGAGAAGGACAGGGAGACAAAAGGACATAGAGACAGAGAGACACAGAGAGAGACACACACAGAGAAAAAGAGAAACAGAGACAGAGACAGACTACAAGCACTTGAAGGCTGAAAAAAAGGTGGCTAAGCAGAGAAATTGGAAAGAGATTATTTGTCAAGAAGAAACAAAATTACCAAGGTTGTGATGATGGGTAAGAGCAAGTAGGAAGGAGGCCAGGGTGCAGGGAGCAAAGGAGACTAGTACTCAGCAGAGTGTAGTATTGGCACTCAGTCCACTTATCAAAGCACCTGACTTGCACGGTCAGTCACTGCCAAGGGCAGGTCTGGGGAAGTGAAATAGAAGCATGGAGGTCAAGAAGGACCCTGGTGCCCTTGTCTGAGTGAGCAGTGGAGCACAGCAGACCTGGCAGTGGAGGATGAAGGAAAGAAAGGCTTGCAGGATGTCTAGCCATAGGGACGAAGGGAATTTGGAATAACTCCATCCTAGAGACAATAGGGTGGATGGCTATGCCTTTAGGAGATTTTTAGGCTTGGTAGAATCTCAGAGGCACCTGATAGATCTCAGAATAAAGATGCCGAGCTGGTGGCTCATTAGAGGAAATCAGAAGCTTTGAAATGAGGTCTGGACAGACCCCCTTCAGGAACCGTCACCGGAGAGATCAATGCGGATCTCATAGCAAAGAAATTCGGGAAATCAAAAGGCTGAGCCCTGGGGTACCCTAATATTTGGATGCCAGTTAGAGGAAGCAGAGTCAGTAAACAGACAGACGGCAGCAGGCAGAGATGAAGAGGTTATTTCTGAAGACGAAAGGGAGTGGCTACCAGGACAGAATACTACTAGGTGAGGTCTGAATCCAGAAAAATAAAGACAAGAGAAGGAAAACAGATGTGAGGCCATTGCCATGGGCCAAGTGGGATCTAAGACTGAGCCACCAGGATGCACGGTTCCTCCTTCACCTTGTCGTCAGGAAGGACACAAAGCAGCACAATGACTAGGATGGGACACATGGCGGGGGAGGAGGTGTCCTTTAACAAGTGGCTGGCTGGCACCAGAGGTAGAAGCTGCCGAGCGCACTCTCACGGAGAGTTCTGAGCACCTGGAGTTAATTCCCTGCACAAAACCTATCAGGATGCACAGGAGCTTTCGAGTGGCTGCAGTCGGTATGCATTTTACCCATTTTGCAGATGAAAAGCTGCAGGAGAAAGCAGGTTTTGGAACAGGGAAGAGAGAGCAAGTGAGTGGCTTTACCTTCAAAAAGCTGAGCATACTGAGGGAATCCTGTGGCCCGGAGCCATTCACAGGCTTTTTTGGCCTCCGCGTCTAAAAGAGAACAGAGGAAAAGAAACAGGCAGAGAAATGGGATTAGCAAATTGTTGGCTTACCTCACACCCAGTAGGCAAGCATGTCTAGTTCTGGTGATTCCGGAATCGCAAGGAAGGCACAAGGAGGGCACCCTTTGCTCCCTGAGCTGTTTCCTGTATCAACCACAGCGTTCCTGAATCTCATTCCCTGCTTGTCCTCAATCCCTCCCTCTCTCCCAACCCATGACCTAGACCAAAACACAATACCATCAGTGGCTTCTAGGATTGTCAATCTTCCAGGCCCTAGGCAGAGCATCCTAGTTCAGTTTGGAGATGCAAAATGTCCAACAATTCCTTTCTCATAAGCATCCTTACCATCATCCAAACCGCTGAAAGGGTAAATCTCATCTAACACATCATCACCTATAAAAGAAGGCTCTTCTCCTCAGGCTAACAGCCATGTAACAAACCCGGAAAGGAAATGACTCAAAACAGACACAAGACATGCCTATAATCCCAGCACTTAGGTGGTGTGGAGGTTGGACAATTATGAGTTCAAGGCCAGCCCAGGCTTGAGAAACTGAGAGGAGGGAAGGGAAGGGGAAAGAATGGGAGAGGGCATTTACCTAGTCTCACAACTGGCAAAGCGGTAGTGCTGGGACTGGAGTAAGTCTGACTCTTCTCTGGGCTTCCAGCCCTTGGGACAGCAGCTTCTCCAGTTCTTTTCCTCCCTACCTACTCATTCATGTCCAGTCCACCTTCCCCAGGTGGCGTCCCAGGACAGTTCTACCTCTCCTTATGGGCT
This sequence comes from Apodemus sylvaticus, assembly GCF_947179515.1. Classification (NCBI taxonomy): domain Eukaryota; kingdom Metazoa; phylum Chordata; class Mammalia; order Rodentia; family Muridae; genus Apodemus; species Apodemus sylvaticus. The sequence continues at coordinate 59,864,719 of NC_067495.1, read as the reverse complement.
CAGCCTATTTGTGGAACACACCAGTGCTGAACTTTAGGCTGTCCCAGTGCTGGCCTGTGGGGGTCCTGGAGGGTAATAGCTGGGCTGGTATCTCTTCTGTCATGGGAGGACCCGGAACAGAGCTGGACACCATGTACAACCAGACAGAAGCTACAGAAGAGGCCCTACTGGCCATCAGAGACACAAAACATTAGCAACAGACTTCTGGAACTCTCTAGAGCAGGCGTAGCCAAAGTGCTGCCCAGGAGAATCCTGCAACCATAGACTGTGGTGTTGTGGGCTTGGCAGGGGAAAGCTGCTGGTCCCCAAAGAGCTGCTCTGACCGTGGAGTCTGGCCCTCAACATTTCCTCTCTGTGTGGTGGCCCTGCTGACCAAAGAACTCTAGGGAGACTGCTGGGTTTCTTCCAAGACAGACAGAGCTCTATAATCTTAGCGCTCAGTTACAAGGAAATCTAGGAGGAGACCCTGGCAGCCAAGACTGATGAGAAAAAGGACTCTTAAAACACTCTTTTCAGAAATGCACACAAGAGAGAAGAGCAGGAGAAGGGGCCTCTGTGAGGTCAGAGTCCTACTAGCAGTACCTCAGGTTGTCTGGCAGGGGGCAATGCAGGTCTAATGAAAGACTCACCTCCCTAGGCCAGTAGTTCAGTGCTCATGGAAGGGAAAAGGGGAACTACACAGCAAGTGACGGAGTAGCTGAAGCATAGGGTTTGGCCACTAGAACAACTAAGCTGCCTTCCACAGCCACTCCCGTGTCCTCTGTTTCCATTGTAGTCCCAACAGAAGGCATTTCTAATATCTGAGCACCCAGCATGGCTACCCGCCTTGCTGTCCTGTTACTAGGATGAAAAAAAAAAATCTAAAGAATAGAGCAGGTCAGACTTTCCAGAGAGGTGTGAAAAGGAGACAGGGACCTCTAAAAGGTAACAAGACCAGTATGCTAATCATCTGCATGCCAGGGACACTTCGTGGACTTTTATGAATTTGTTCATTTGTGTGTGTGCACATGCATGCACACATGTGATCTCACCATCTCTCCAGCCCTATATCAATATTTTTAAAGCTATAATGCATGAGGGCACACGCCCCCAAAACAAATATTTTTTTAAAGTAACTGTCTAGTGTCACCCAGAATTAAGTATCTTAACTGAAACTCCAACCCTGAGCATTTAATTCCATGTTCAGTGTTCTTTTCCATAACATTAGCCTTCAGATTCCAGACAAGCAAGGAACCAATTCTAAGTTCTGAAAAATCACAAGCCTGTGTTCAAATCCTGATGTTTCCAGTCACTGACTCTTTGACAGTAAGCAAGATATATAATCTCTCTATTGCCTTCACTAAAAGGAGCATTAAACGAAACAGTAGAGAAGGGAAAAACTATTGGCACCTTATGCCAAGCCCTCACTAGCTGTGCTCCCTCCCAGATCTGGTTTTGAAAGTCCCGAATAAAAGGGAATAACTGGAGAGTGGCCTGGCTGACATGTGCTTCTGTGTCTGAGCAATGAGTCCCATCAGTCTCAGAATTGGAGCCAAATGGCCCAGGGAAGAGAGGTTAAGAAGCAGAGACTTTGGAGGGGCTGCAAGACAAAGGAAAAGAGCAAAGGAGTTTGGGGTAGGTCCCAGGACTGAATTCCTCAGCAGCCCTCCATAGCAGGAATCCAGAGAATGTAATGGGTTATTACCGAGCAGGATGTCAGGGACACTGACTTCTGACAATCCAGCATTTCAGGAAGACCTGGAGGCCCCGAGGCTTCTTCTCAGATGGAGCAGTCAGGGACATATGTCTTGGTGATTAAGGGGTGAGCTAAAGTACTTTGTTCCATCCATCCAACATGCCCCAGCCTGTCAGGCTAGCCCAGAAGTGACCCCACCCCCACCTACTTTAAAGTCAACTCACCTGAGGCTGGAACTAGCACAGCCCAGACTGGGAACTGGCTTATGTGCCCAGCAGGAAGAGTGACACTGGGCAGGCTGAGGCGAGTGGGGCAGGAATGTCTGTAGCCCCTGGCCGTAACCTCTGTGTCCAGATGTGCAGATTCCAGAGCACGGCTGCCAGTAGTTTCAAGTGTTGTATTATGCAGCTAGTGCTCTGGCCAAAGCCAGGACAGGTCAGTAACAGCATTTAGCTGGTACAAACTGGATTCCATCTATATTAAAACTCAATATCCTCGGGGGAAGTGCCTAAGTGACACAGGGCACAGGGTAATAGTAAGCTCCAGACAGGAATTGGGCCTCACAGTTTTACCCACAATTCTCCTGTAGAGAACATTATCAGAAAAAGGATAATGGTATACAGAGCTGTCACAGGCTTCAGAATCAATGACAATATATGTATCTGCATATATACAAGTCACATACCATAGATCTTCTTAGAATAGAGATATTTATTTATTCATTCATTCGTTTGTTTGTTTGTTTGTTTGTTTTGCAGAGGAGGAACCAAGGTGAAAACCAGGGGTCCTGTAGCTCACATTCTATGAACATGGGAACATTTCATACACTCAAAAAAAAAAAAAAAAGCAGTATCTGTCTAAGAGGACGACAAGTAAATTGAGAAAAAATAATTCTGATCAAGCCAGTTTCCCTGGGTACCTTACTTCATTCTCTAAACTACGGTTGCTGCATTTATACAGTGAGGGTTAAAGATTCTCCTGCTAGGACAAAGCCCTCAGAATCAACTAAGCCAGGCACAGATGAGCTCACAGATCCGGAAGCAGCAAGCGCAGGCCCCACCCAGGTCTGCACTGGGTCTCCTGCATACATGCTGTAGCTTTCAGGTCAGTGCTTTTACGGGGCTTCTGAATGAATGAGCAAGCGGTCTCGGATTCTTGTGCCTGCTCTTGGGACTCTTACTTTTCTGTTGGCTTGGGTTGTCCAACTTCGATCTGATAGCCCTTGCTTCATCTTCTATGTTATTTTGTCATTTTTGGTTGTTATATATTTGAGGCCTGTTCTTTTCTAACGAAAGACGGAAATTAAGTGGATTCAGAGTAAAGGAGAAGTGGGGAGGAGCTGGGAGGAGTGGGGACTATAATCAGGACATACGAGGAAAGATTCCACTTTTTAAAAAAGGAAAGAAAAGATTCTCCTACTGAGTTCCTAGGTTAGCATACAGGTGGTAACCTTTAGCAGTGCTCCTCCTCCTCCTCCTCTTCTTCCTCCTCCTCCTCTTCCTCCTCCTGCTCTCCTCTCCTCTTCTCCTCCTCTCTTTCCTCCCCTCCTCTTCCTGTTTATTTCTGCACTGGCGATAGAATATAGGGCCCCATTTGTCCAGGCTAGGCAAGCACTCTGCAGCTGAGCTGTACACCCACAGTCTTCCTTCACTGGTTTGAAATATGGCAAAAGTTATCATTACAGGGGGCTCATTTCTCATTTGCTTAAGGCTATTTGAACTTCATAACCTTGTAAGACTTTAAGACACATGGAGATCCCGTGTTAGGGGTGGGGGGAGAGGGAGAGAGAGGAAGGGAAGCAGGCAAACTATGCTACCTGAGATAAGTAAGGCTTCACTCAGCCAGCCGCATGAACCTTCTTAGTCCAGGGATGGGTACTCCTTGTCACATGTTTATGTGCCTTAAATTAAGATCCTTCTATCTATAGATAATCAGTCATCTGTGATAGTCCTGCCTGGGGCTCTAGGTTTATCCTTCTCTTTCTCCACAAAAAAAAAAAAAAAAAAAAAAAAAAAAAAAATGTCCATCTCAGGCCTGTGTACCAAGTAAGACAACGGGCCCAAAGCAAGGAATGAATAGATGTCACAAGGGCTGACAAGAAGATGTTTCCTGTTACTTACTGCTCTTGTGTATGTCATTTCTCCCTCAGCTTAAACTAGGTGCACATTAACTCCTGGGGAGATTTGAAATGTGCCAGTGGCGTCCTGGCTCTGCCCCATGACTACATTAGAATCTCTTGGGATAACATTGGTTTTCATTTGTTTCTTTGCTTCTGTGAGTTCTACAAGTGATTATAAAGAGCAAAAAGATAGAAAACTAGTGCCCTAACAGTCTTGGCCAATGAAACACACACACACACACACACACACACACACACACACACACACACACACACACACACCATACACCTGAAAAGATGCTCCCCAGAGTCCAGAATCAGGCCTGTTCTAAGCCACTGTCTGAAGTTTGCTCCAGGCCTTGAGGGTATAGACTAGAGAATACACCGAACACTAATATGGGTGCCTATGGTGGGGAGTGGGGAAGGAATCTCGGGTACTTGCAGAGGTCAGTTAAATCATTAGTTGACTGTTCCTATCTTTGACAAACATGGTGATCTCCTTTGCCTTAATGATTAGCCTCCTGTTTGGAAAGGCATCTTCTCGATGGCCCTCGTCATAGGTTGGTGGCCTCACAAGCAGGGTCTGGCACCAACACTGGTCTCTTCCACTTTTAGTGTGAGCAGGAGGAAACGCTAGTATCCCAAGGGTGCTAGGATACCACTGTCTACGGGACAATGGAAGTTCTCAGGGTAGGCTCTGTGAAGCTAAGGTGAGGCCCTGTGTTGGGCTAGGAGAGGGAGGTAGGCAGTGGAGCTACATACCACTAGAGACCCTATCACTGCAGCCAGCTCTGCCAAAGAGTTTCTTAGTTCATTCTTCTTGGCTGATCCAAGGTCCATTTCCTGTTTTCACCCCCCCCCCCCACTCCTGGGAAGGAGCCTTTTCAAGACAGAATGGTCTTGGGAGGGGACTTTCTATCTCAGAGGGGACTTTCTATCTCCTTGTTTATGACTAGCTCCTTCAATGTCTCTCATATGGACACACTTTTCCCACCTAGCCTTTTGAGTCTGGCACAGGAACGCGACTCTTACAGGTGTAGTGTCATTGCAGTTGGTGCAGGGTGGCAGCAGTCCTGGGCGAGATACTGTGACAGGTAACTAGTTGATTTTCCTAGCTCTCTAGGACAAAGAGACAGGGTCTTTACTCAACTATCAAGTATTCTGGAGCCACTGAAACGTCCCTTCTTGACCATGAAGTGGAAGAGAGTAGGTAATTCCCTGCCTACTGGAAGGCCCGACACATCCACAGGCTATCGCTATCTGCCACTGCTGCTCTTAGCTGGCATTGCCACTCTAACTCAATTCTGGCAGGGGAGTGAGGCACCGGGAGGAAGGGAGACAAGACCAAAATAGCTCCCATCCCACATTCCAAACCCCACTGGAGGGGCACCACAGCAAGGGCCGCTGTATTTCGGCCAGCCTACTTTGGCAGTACTAGACACTGGCTGGCCTCCTGCTTGCTAGGTCGTAGGGCAGGACTAGGGGCCCCGGCTGCACCTGTTCAGATGCCAGCCCGAGTCTCTGCCGGAACTGCAGCTGGATGCCAAGCTCCACGGCCCATGCAAGCAACACTTTTAGAGTCTTCCTGCCATAAATGAAGTACCCACAAAGCAAACAGCCTACATACAGGGAGGCTGTATGGGAACGGGTGGTAGCAAGTCCTCGAGCCACTGAAGGTTTTGGCTAGCTAGTATATTTGTGCAGACCCTGTAATGTGCCTCTTCTGACACTTCATGTCTGCACCTGCTCACAGGGTAAAACTTGGAGTCTCTACCGAATGGATTCCCATCCAGGGACAAATTCCCTTCCCATTTGACAATGTCTGGAAACATTTTTGGCCATCCCACCTAGATGCAGTGGGGCGAGGGGGTGGCTCTGAAGTGTCAACTTCAATCTCGCCAAGGGGTCCTCAGATGCCTTATGGCAGCCATATCTATTTTGGGAGATGTTCTGGTGATGAAGCAAAGAATACATAGGTCTGTCAGTGACTTTCTGGGTGAGCTAGAGAGGTGGCAGCTCTGTTATAAAGTTCTATGTATATTCAAGACCCCCAAAGATACTACAACAGTGTCTCCTCTCCAACTCTCCAAAGTACTGTAAATAATAAGACTCACATGAGCTCTGAGGTTAAGTAAATCCTGGTTCACTGGGGCTGTTTGAGATCTGGGTCCAGAGACAGCCAGGCCTGTGGTCTCCAAGGCTAGTAATTGACACAGTGGGGCCAAAGCAGACAGCTGACATTCCTACCCAGTCCAGGGTTTCCCTGTGACAGTGAAGGTCAAAGCTGCCACCTGCTCTGCTGCAGTTGCCCTATTAGTTTTCTTGCCCCTAGGGGCCACTGTCCCCAACTCAGTCCTAGGTGCTCTGACAAGGTGACCAGTGACAAAGAAAGACATTTGTTTTAATAAGCTGTGTGCTATTTCACCCATTCCAGTCTCCAGCCTGGAGGAATGAGATGCCAACCAAACTAGTCTAAGGCAGATGCTAGACCAGGAATAACTGCTCTCCACTGCAGTATGGCTTCAAACTTTTGGACTGAAGGTCAGGTAAACCACCTTATAGCTTTAGCTCCCTTACTAACTTGTGTGTAACCTTAGGGAAGCCACTACTTTTGTCTGAACTGAGTTTCTCATCTTCTAATGACTATTCCCCAAGCCCTGGAGTCAGAGCTGTTAATGGCAGTTAGGGGTGCCACAGAGGAGCTGTGCTGGATTGTGAAGGAAGATGCATTTAGTCTTAGGTCCTCAAGGAGGGAATGGGAGGGAAGAATTCTACTGATGTTCTTGCCTCAAAAACCATCCAACATCTTGTCCTCCTCTTTCCTCCTCCATATTGAGTCATCTCAGCTTCTAACAACTCCCACTAAATGGTCAGGTTTCCCATACACAATTATGTTCTAGGTTCTCATGCCTAGAGCACCTCAGTGCTCTCTTTATAGTCTCCAATCTCTCCTGTCAACAGGCTACCCTACCAGCCTTCTTCTCCCAAAGACCCTAGCCCTAACCTGTTCTTCTGTCTTCTGTTCTGAAACCTAACTGGTCCCCCCAAACCCCAGTATTACCCAAAGCCTAGGGCAGAAATTGGCCTACTTCTAAATAGATACCCAAGCTACAGACTAGATCGAGCATTCCAACCCAGGAAACCTCCTTCCTTGGCTCTCAACATTCACCAGCATGTGATGCTGTCTTCCCATTTGTCTGATTGCTCCATTTCACTGGGCCCTATTTGTCTTGGTGCTCCCAATGCAGTGTGATAAGGGATACTGAATGTTCTGGCAATGCTCTGACAGGAAGCTCTGCTTCCTAACTTAACAGTGTATGCACATCTGGCTCTCGCTCCTCTTCTGTTATCTCCACAGAACCAAGCATCCTACCTGAAGCTCACAGGTGCTGTACTTTGGGCAGCGCTGCTTGGCAGAACATCATGCCCCGGGGCAGAAAGCAAAACCTTGGGACCATCCAGGTATGAGAACAAGAATGAACTCTGCCTAAGGGTGGAGGCATTCCGCCCTGGGGGAGCTATTAGCTCTTCCACTTGAGCTTAAGTATGGGCAAGGAAGTTCACCTGAGATGTTCAGGGCACTCATTACCTCACACTTCCCTCTCAGCCCGCCAAGTCTCGGTGTTCACTTATTTTGACCCCATGCCACCACCTTTTAGTCCTACTCCCTTTGCCTATTTCCCTTTCCTTTTGCTGAAGCCAAATATAAACTTTGGGCAGGAAATGCCTTAAAGTAGCCTGGCCCCACCCTGGGATCCAGAAAAAAAAAACTGTCTCTGACAGAAAGGAAATGGGCCTGAAAGAAGTAGCCTCTTCAAGAAGCATACTGACACAACCCCTCTCCTGAGCCCTGCAGGCAGCCAGAGAGAGGGCTGTGGTGTGCACGTGGCTAGGACTAGGATTGACAATATGAGTGCTTGGGTCATGGTAGGACCATAGGATGGAGAATCCCAATGGTGACCCGTCAGTGATGTAAAACCTACAGGAACAGCATTGTGGGATAAGGTGGGAAGAGAGAGGTTAACAGCCTGAAGACAGTCCTGGGTTTGCTCCTTGTTAATGGGCTCTGCTCATTAGTGGCAATATGTATGATACCAAATTTAACAACAATGAATACAGACAGTATAATATTACAGGCAGTATGGTTACCAAAGAATTACTGGGTTTCCAAGGACTGCACAGATGGTGTTCCTTAAGCTTCATAATGTCTCTGTGCCTCAGTGTCCTTATTTCTAAAATAGAGATGTAATCTCAGAATCAACGTGCTTTTGTAAAGATCAAATGAGATAAGAGCCCAGTTCACCTGTGTGTGTGGTACATGGTGTGTGCATGGGTATTTGGGGCTCTCAAAACAAGGCTAACCACTGGCCCGCCACTGATCTCACTGTCACCAACTTGCCCACCCTCTCACCCCGAGGACTGCATGTGAGCACTTGGGAGCATAGTTTGAATGCTCGGCCTAAAGTAGTTCCCATCCATGGAAAAGCACTAGGTCAGCTCATGTTCTACCTGGAGCTCAAAACAACCCAGTGCAAGGCAAGTAATACCCATTGCACAAACATAAAACTCAATGTTGTGAAAGATTGGGTTTCTTCTGCTGGAGTACAGACAGGACCAGAAACGTGCTCAAATGCACCCCCTCCCCATTAATGAGTTCCTATGTCAGCCTCTCTTGAATTTCCCCCTCCAAAACCATTCCTTGTGAACTGTGAGTGGACTCAAGGAATAGTATGCCAGCATCTACTTAGTACCAGGCTCTGTGCTAGGCACCATGGTCTGAAAACACATCAAAAGCTCTCCCAGTATATTTGGCCAGAGGTGTTGTCTGGCCCATCCTACCCAGGAAGGGCAGAGACTGGGACAAACTATCCCTTGAGGACAAGATAACAGAGAACAACTTCCAAAGCAGGGGAGCTGGCAGCTAGTACAGTCTAAGGAAGGAAGCTTGCAGCCCCCAAAGAGTCTGAAATGGGTAAACTTGGAGGGGTTGGGGGAGGCTAGATGTTCTGGACAACTCCCCCACCCACATAATCCCAATACAAGTATGGGCTTACATGAGCTGAAGGGATCTCATAAGTGTTAATCCACCCAGTCTTCTGCCTGCCCCTACCCACCCACACTTTCTAAATAATGCAACCCGTTGTCAAGACAGCACATTAAAATGTCTCTTCTTCCCCAGTGACACCCAGCACCCTGCTCCCGACTCTCAGTGCTAGAAGATACTAAAAGAGCAGACCTAGTGCCTATGCCAGAACCACCCCCAAATCCCTCCCTCAGGCCCTTCTCAACTCCGCTGAGGCTCTATTTTGGAGTCTTTATCCCACCACTTCATGGTTTTCCTCCTTTTACCTTAGTGGTGGTGGTGGTGGTGGCAGCGGCGGCAGCAGAGGTGGTAGGGTGGTGCAGGTATAACTGGGGACTGACTGCCCAGAAAGATTGGTTGCTTTTGGATTCAATGTGCACTGGGAAGAAAAGAGAGGCCCAAATCCGTGCCCTTGCCTCCAGGCCAAGCATCAAGTAAGAGAGTTTCAGCTATGAAGCTTATAGGAGGTATAGTTAGACTACCTGGGTGGCCTTTTTACCACTCCTCCATGTACTTTTTGTTTTTTAAATCTTGCCTTACTCATCTTCTTTATGCGTAAGGCAGGGAAGATAATAGCTCTAACTGCCTTATGGAATTGTCACGGGGGCTAAGTATGGTTTTAAAAAAATGTGTCAAGAATTTAGAATAGGTCACCATTATTGCTATTAACATCATTAGCACAGCCTGTTGCAGTGTCACAAACGTCGCCAAAGACGACCAGAGGAAAGAACCCTATAAAGACAACAAGAGAAATTTCCTAGGTGGAATAGAATCTGAAGTCGCAGCAAAGTCCAGACCCGATATGTGGAGGTGGTATGTTGGAGCCCCGTATAACCCCAGGTCAGTGAAAAACAGCCAAAGAACAAGGCTCCCCAAAGTGCTACTTAGTGACACTCACACAAGGATTTTATTTAGTCAGAATGAATGCTCAGCAACTGAGAGAGAGCTCCGCGGCTCCTCATTGTTGGCAGATGCCAGTTCAGAGAGGTGAAGCCACCCAAGGCTTTGTAGAAGACTATCAAAGTAGAGGTCATGTTCTTCACAGCACCCTCTTGCTCTGGACACAAGCTCGACTCTGGGCCTTTTCTTACACTGCATTCTTTCCTTATCTTTATTTCTTCTTTTTTTAAATCTTTATTTCTTTTTGACAGGGTTCTATATGTCCCAAGCTGGCATCACACTTGCTATGTAGCTGAGGACAGACCTTCACCTTCTGATCTGCCTGCTCTACATCCTGAGGGCAGGTGTGCATCACATATCCTGTTCATGGGGTACGGGGAATTTGGCACCCCATAGTCCCTTCAGTAGTCCCTAAAACCCAGGATCTCTTGCAATTCTAGGCAAGCATATTATCAACTGAGCTACATCCTCAGCCTCTCTCTCTCTCTCTCTCTCTCTCTCTCTCTCTCTCTCTCTCTCTTTTACTCATTGAGAAGGTCGTTCTGGGGTACAGGCTATGTGAGCCAGTTGTTTAGAGACAAGCCCTTCCTACAAAGTCCCTGACCCTGCCCTGCCTGAGTTGACCTCAGCCTGGAGCAAAATGGTGGGATACAAGCCCATACCTCAGACAGGCCAGTCTTTGGCCAGCCTAGATAAAGGACAGGAAATCCCAGGCCAGCTCCCCTGGAGGCTGCTCCTTCTACTCCAGGAACAGAGTTGCAGCTCAGGCAGAGGTTCCTCTGTGGTGAGGAAGCCGCCTAGTCAGCCCCAGCTGCCCTGGCTGCTGGGTGTGGTTTGTGGAAAACAGGGAGAGAGCTGAGTGTCAGGAGACCTGGGTCCCAAATCTTGCCTCATTGCAAGCGGTCCTCTTCCTCTCCCGAGCCTCAGCTGGGACTGCCTAGGCCAGACTACTCCAAGAGCACCGAGGGAAAAATGGAAATGAAAGGGTCCTGGAAACTCATCATCGCTTACCACAGGAAGGAGTGACTGAGTTGGTATTTCTCTCTGGTCTGATTCACTCTCATAGTCCCTCCCCACTGTGGGCACGGCCCATAGTCATTTCTGGCTTTGGTAGTCCCTAAAATACCCCCTTTCCTCCCACCATACCAGTTGCTGAAAACAAACCGCAGAAAAAGCAGTGTTTGAGCCCCCTCCCCAGGCAACATCCTGATCAGCTGAATGCCTACTCTCAACAGTCTTGTCATCTGTCAAGGAAGAGGATGCCAAAAGGGCCTTGCATTCCAAAGGTTCCCCAAGTTTGAGATCTGGTTGGACCTGGATAGGGTTGTATAAGATGTCTTAGCTCAAGATTCTGGGGCTTAGTGTCTGTTTGTTGGAATCATCAGAGAGGGATTATTGAGATGGTCGTCCCGAAAGTTTGGAGTAACACTAAACTGAGGGGAATGGGGGCACATCCCACTGATGAAAGGGTCACAAGCAGTAGCACATAGAGGGGACAAAGCTGAGGCTGAGGGAGGGGAGGGGTTGACCCAAGTCCAGAAGGAATATTTGCGGGAGCTGAGCTGTTTAGGCTACAGAAAAGAGAGGGATCTGTGCCCAGTCTTCAGACTTCAGACGGACAGAGAGAAAAGGAAGTTCTAGGTAGTTCCAAAGCACAGAACAGGGTCTCAGACTTAGAAGCCTCAAGGAGATACCATTACTTTTAACAGGACACCAACTTGCAGTAATCCCATTGATGGGAAACAACAACATCTTGCAACTTCCATTGTTCCAGGATGCTGAAGTCAGGTAAATAGTAACTATACAAGCACAGGGGAGAGAGCCTAGCTTCGGAAGGCTAGGCCTCACGTCCTCTAAAGGTCCTTCTTCCCTGGACTCTGCTTGCATACCTACCACTAGGGGAGATGGTAGGAGTGGGGAGTAAAAGAGAAACAGGCTAAGCCCTCCCTGATTCCCAGAGTTCTGAGTTCCCAGGGACACCTTGGGCTCCTATTCCCCAGAGGGAAAAGTCACTCATTAACTTGAGGCTGGGGGGGGGGGGTCAGAGGGAGACCTCCTAGGGCAGATGCAAACATGGGGAGGGGCTAAAGACCTGATTGCCCATGCCTTCGAGAAAACTCCAGGACTCAGCCCAACCAGACACAGGCTATGGAGATTTAGTGGCTGGACCTGGTTGTATTTATCACCCTATGGATAAGCAAAAGATATTAAGTGGAAACACGGGCTCGCATAGCTGGAAGGGAGCTGGGAAATTCTGAGTACCTGTGCCACCCAATTTACAGATAGCCAGGTAATCCACAGATACACATGCATTTTCCTGAAGTCACTCAGAAACGGAAATGGAGGCCAAGTTCCTGGCTCTGTTAGGCACACAGAGTTCGTGAAATGTTGATTTCTCTGTTCCTTCTGGAACTATAGAAAAGTGCATGTGACCTAGAACTTTCTAAGTTCTTGCTCCCTGCTTCCCATCTCAGCAGCTCCTGGGAATGGACATTGGGCCTCTCACATGCTCAGCAGGTATGGAAGCTGAGAAAAATCTCTCTCTCTCTTTCTCTCTCTCTCTCTCTCTCTCTCTCTCTCTCTCTCTCTCTCTCTCTCTCTCTCTCTCTCTCTCTCTCTCTCTCTCTCTCTCTCTCACACACACACACACACACATTTTGAGGCAGGGTCCTGCTAGGTTGTCTGGATGTCTTTTAAATTTTCTCTGCAGTAAAACAGGCCTTGAACTTATGATCCTTCTGCCACAGCTTCCTGAGTAGCTAGGAATACAAGCCACTACCAGGCTTAGTTCTTGTGATTTTAACCTGTTGAAGAGACCCCCAACCCATTTCTTACTATAATGACAAACAAACAAAGAAAAAAACCAAAACCAAAAACCAAACAAACAAAACTCCAAAACCACAACACCACAGCTGCTGCCGCCACCACCACTATCACCACCACCAGCAAAGAAACCTCAATGACAGCTATTCCAAGTATATATATTTCAAACAACGGGAATAACTGCTTCTGTTTGTCCAAACAAAGGACAGAGGAGCAGCAGAGTTTTAACTGGCTCCAGAAGTTCTCACGATTGGGTATTTGTCAGTATCCCTCTGGGAGGAGATAAAGGGTTAGGATGGGGTCCCTTTAAGGCTTAGAGTGGACAGGGAGTTAGTTAATGGCCATCCTGTAGAGGTGACTTTCCAAGGTGGTTATTATGTGGCTCAATCATTAACCAAGCAGTGGCAGGACCCCAGGCTTGTTGGAAAGGGGCCACTCCTCTCCCAAGGACAGCCCAAGAGCAAGAAGTTGGAGCCTGCCGGACAAGACATTCCTGGGGTCTTTCTCTCCGTGACAAGCCAGCAGTGGGGTAGGCAAAGCAGACACAGGCCACCCTGCCCACATGGGGCTGGAGGAGGGCTGGCCCGGAAATGAAGGAAGTCAGCACACCCTTAATGGGGAAGGAGGGAAAAGAGAGAGACAGTGAAGGGTTTTTTATCATAAATGAAAGAGGAAGCTCCAAGCTGGGCCTTGGTGATTAGATGACAAGCTAGGAAAGACGCTCATCCTGGATGCATCCTGTTTTGCTTCGAATTGGCCTCAGGGTCCTGGAGCTGGGGAGAGGGCTGGAGCAAGAGAGCAGCCTCCCAGGAATTCTCCCAGGCCTGCTGACCTCAAACTCTTGGGTGGCCCCTGAGCACAGGAGTCAAGTGGGAATTAAATCTCTCTTTTGCTACTTCAAGAATGAAGGCAAGGGGTTTCTGAAGTTTCTACGAGAAGCTTCTACAGGTCAGCCGTGGGACCAGGAGACCCCAGAGGCAGCTAACATCTGCTACTGGCATTGTGGCATCTGTAAAATGAAGAGGCCTCGACCAAGCCTTATAATCCCTCTAGCCTGTGATCTGCAGTGCAGATCAAATGTCTCCCACTTGTCAGTCACCTTCTCCTCTGCAATTCCCCCTGGTCTGAACTCCAGGGCAAAACAACTGGAAATGAGAACACTGACCACACTTTGGGTGACACTGAGGGACTTGGTTTGGTGTGATAGCGATACTGTGGTTATTTTATTGCAAGTCCTTTCTCTTTTAGAAAGATACACTGATCTATTTTTAGTTCAGTTTGATAACACGCCTGAGATTTGTTTCAAAGTAACAAGAAAAGCAGCAGGTAGGACTATATGCTTCGTGAGTCCTAATTACACTGATTGCTTCCCTTTAAAAAACGTGTTTAAAATTCTTTATAATATTTTTTAAGTCCTCAATGAGGGTTTCTCAGACCACTAAACCCCTCGACTGGATAGCAGATTTCCCAATAGTGGGTATCAGAACCATGGGTCCTTAATGAGAGAGAACTAGCTAGCGGGTTTGTAGCTTACAAAGCACTTAGCTGTTGAGCCCCTTGTTTAATCTGGTGAAGTCCAAAGAAGAAAGCAACAGATGGGTGAAGGTGTGGAGAGAACAACAGAGACTGGATTTAGACCTCCAATCCCTTGTTCTTTGTTCTGTGACACCCTGGACTGCTAAGGCACTTAACAGTGGATTCGCAAATCCCGGTTTGTGGCTGAGGTAAACAGGAACAGCAAGTGCTCAGCGTGCAAGTCTCCACTATGGAGGCTCACACCAGAGGAAACTCAATACACAAACTCAGCGGTTCAGACTTGTGACTATGGCACAGACTGGGGACCTCTAAAGCACTGACTCATACCGACAAGGACCCATGTACATATAAGCACACACACACACACACACATGCCAAGTCCCGAGTCACAAATTATGAAAGCATTAATAAACCCTTGTCACTAACAACTGCATGACCAGCACAGTGCTCAAACATCTCATCTGGGGTTGTAGGGTAGGAGGAACTACAAAACTCACCAATGGTTAGGAGTGTATCTCAGTACTGGAATGATAGCCTAGAATGCACCAGACCAAGGGTTATATTCCCACAGCCCAACAAGAAAATAAAACAACACCCACTCCCAGATCCTAGAAGACCCTTTAACACATTGATAGACATGGGGCTCCTATTCCAAATCCTGAAATCTCTGACAACCCCATACTGAGTAGCCGAGTGGCCTAGGGCTATATAAGATTTGATCCTCCCCAAATTGGGAGCTAAAAAAGGAAAAAGAAAAAGAAAAGAAAAAAGTTCTCTTTTTAACTCAAGAATAAAGTAACTCGTTTCATCTGAGGACCCTTTTTCCATCCTTCCCCGAGAACTTGCCGTTCATGGGACCCACATTATCCAGAGCTGGAATGAGGAGCTTCAGAAGTTAGCTAACAAAAGGCAAAGAAGCATCTCAGCCTGAGATGGCCCCCTCCCCTTCCCTTGTGACTGCTATGTTCCTGCTGCTATGCTTATACCTGGCTCCAGATGTCCTGTGCTCCCATTCCAATCTGTAGTCTCCAAAATGGATTCCTTTTTAAAATTTTCAATACATATGGGGGGGGGCAAGAGGTGGTAGAGAGGATGATTATGAGCAAAGTACAATAGCATGCATGCATGGAAATACTATATTGGCATTCATTATTTTGTACATTAACTAAAAATTAATAAAGATAAGACAGAAGACCAGTTTGGGCTTCTTGGTACCCCCCTGTTTTTTCCTCCTCTGCTCTAGCCTTGAGCATATTAAGGCCATTATCTTTACACAACTCATTGTCCCCTCCTTTGCATCCACACAAGGTGCATGGCCACTGTGCTGTCTTTACATCTCCAGGTAACATCTCCTGGCAGCCTCTCATGAAGGCAGAAGGGACCCTCAGACACACACAGAGGCTTGGCATTCTTCAAAGGTCCCTTAGTACTGTGGAATAAGGGTAAGCGAGCAGGGAAGAACAGCCTCTCTTCAGTATGGCATCCCTCAGCTCTAACTATAGTGGTTCAAGGAGCAGAAATTCCAAGTCCAGAACCTGAGTGAAAGACCAACACTCCAAAGGACCAACACCAAATACCCTGCAAAATGGCAGCCACTACTTCAGGATTTAAACGTTTATCCCCACCTCTCCCACTAGAACACTTACCTAGACACCACTTGTGCCTTGGGCTGCCCACCTCCAGTCCCCAGGCAAGGAAATGTCTCCCTTTCATTCTAAGAAGGTGAAGGCGAGAGGAAACCCAGACAGCAAGGATACTGACAACGCAGACAGGGACTGCAACCCTTAGAGTGGGCGTGGGCTCTGGTACTGCAGCAGGAGTCAAGGTTTGAAAATAGCCCTGGGTGATTCATTACCCTCTTCTCCCAGGATTACTGGGTGTACTGAGTGAGACCCAAGCAAACTGGGACACCAGTCCTTTGTGTGAACGTCATGTCTAAGTGCAATCTCTGGGGTCCCCAAAGTGAGAAACCTGGTGGCTGGAAGAGAAGTCCCACCCCTCTTCACATTCGGTTAGCCATCTCCCCCACAGTAGTTTTGCAGCTAATCTAGCTGCATAACCATCATAAGACCTGCCAACTGCCTACTTCCAGTCACCCCAAGTGTCTCACAGACCATCTTTCTTTGCTTACTGGTTTTAAAGACTGGGCCCAGGCACTAAGTTTGCCAATGTCAGAGCAGAAGAAACTGGGGCCCTTCTGGTTCTGAAATCTAGCTGCCATTGAGGTGCCATTGAAAACACTTGACACCAAAGCATGACCCGCCTGAGGTCATATGAACTGGCGGAACCCCGGTTTCCTGAGTGGTAATTCAGTGCTGAACTTGAGCAAGTGTTGGAGGAGGCATTGAGACTACCCGAGTTAGAGCTCCCCCCTCCCAAACCTCCGTCTAATAGCCTTTCGTCTGAGCTTTTCTAATCTAAACTTATGTGGGACTTCATGGCAAACTGAGTCCCAGCAACTTATCCAGAAGTATTTATTAACTTGCTCCTCGCAGCTACCCTGAGAACAGCTCACTCTCAGGAGTTGTCCAGGTGGGAAGGCAGTGAGGCAGAGGCCGGACGGAAAAGTCCGTGGGGGCTGAAGCCTTCCTGGAAATGTCCCCCGAAGTAGAAGGAGCACAGAGTGGGGCGGGCACCCTTCCCGCCCGCCGCCCACCGAGTCCCTAAGAAGGCCGCGGCACCAGTCACGCCAACGGTCCTCAAGCCACCCGACCAGCCCGTTTGCAGATCTCCAATGGGAGTGTGCAACCGGGGCAATCAGGGGTCTCTAAGTTTCTATAACTCTGAACCCCGCCCATAAGCAGAGGCAGCCCGGGCTACTTTCCTTCCTGTCTCTCGCGTCCTCAGCCCAGCGGAACTGCCAGGAGAGCAGAAGGGCTGGAGCGCCACAGCGGCTAAGCGGGATACTGGAGGTCAGGGCCCCAGTCTGCCTGGGTGTCCCCCTGACGTTGCCCCAACTCTTACTTGGCAGCCGCGTCCACACAGCGGCAAAGGGATAGGAGGCAAGCACGGGCAGGGCTGCTCGAAGAAGACACGCGTGGAGCCAGGGGGAAAGGTGCCAGCCAGAATTGCAGCTATAGCAGCTGCTTAGCCGTTGTCAACTAGACTGCTCGCCGCGCAGGTTAGGAGAGAGGGAGCTTTCGCGAGTAAGCCGTAGTGGCGCTCCGCCCACCTACAGGTCCCTAGACCAATGAGGGCACAGTCCCGTCCCTCCTCACCACGCCTCCTCCCGAAAAGCGGTCCAAATGGGGTGGGCGGGGCTCTGCCAGGCAGCTCCTCCAATGCCCTGAGCCCCTGCCTTTCCCTCAGGTCACTCAGCTGCAGGCAAAAGACCCAGGACCCAAGACAGAGCCTTGAAAGAGCAGAGCTTGAAGGAGTGAGATGACCAACCACCACACAGACGTATTTCTTGAGTTCTGAAAGTACCTCGCACTAACTACATGCAGGCTTCAAATCTAAATGTCATGTGCACAAGAGGCTTTAAGTGACCTGTCCAGGAAAATTTATAGTAAGTCCAGAAGACTGCTTCTGTGAGATACATAATTAGTAGATGGAACTCCATAAATGACCAGGAAATTGCCATTCCCACATTATTCAGGCACAGGCATTCTGCAGCCTCCCCAGTACCTACCCCTCTGTCCACTGCAGTCTAAACTCCACTTCCATATAGAAACACGTGGAAAACTTAAGGTACCAAAGTTAATTATAGCAGGAGAGGTATTTCAGGAGTTCTGAAACCAAGTACCTCCAGAAAGGCCTGTTCAAATTCAGTTAAGAAACGGTGTTAAGAATTGGGTTCTTCCTCGCCTTGCCTGTAAACTTTTCAGCTCAATCTGACAACCTTAATTTTGCTGTTGAATTGAGTACTCCTATTTAGCCAGGGGTAGGAGTATGTAAGTTCTCAAGGTACTGCAACTATGCTTACAGTGACAGAAACTGAAGAGAGGTGACTTATTCTGGGCTACTCAGCAAATCCATGGCAGGCCAAGACTTGCACACTGGTTATTTTCTCCATACCTAGTAGATGAATGGCATGGAGCTAAGGTCTTTAGACTACAGGGATGACATCCATCTTGCTGGATTGCTAAAGTAGCCAACACAGCAGTTTGCTAAAGGTCATTGGAGGTGATGTCAGAACCAAGCATCCTGCCTCCGCTTTACCAGGCTAAACAAATTTCCCCACCTTCCTTCCTCACAAGAAGCCAAGGAGTGTCAAGGAAGCAAGGCAACCTCTAGTATGAACTCTCTGCTCAACAAAAGGACTGCAACTGGGATCCTGTGACAATTGGATTTTTTTTCCAAAGTGATCCATTTCACCACAGATCTTAAATGTGGTTGCAGCAGCCTGTATACCTAAACTCACTCCCCAAGCCAAAACCCTACCAGGAGACTATCTATATATACTACTTTTCATAGGTAGGAAGCCTCTTTCCTGAGGCAAGGCTGAATATAATACTGTCAGCATGCTTCAGGGTCTGAGTTGGCGCTAAGCATATATTGCTTGTTCACAACGTTAGAAAGGATTAGAAGTAGATGACCCCACCATGACCCTATATATCCCTAAGAACAGAAAACCATGTTAGAGCTGAGTTCATCTATCCCACAGCACTGAGCACCAGAGGTCTCCTGGGAATGTTCACTAGTGGGTGACAAATGTTAAAAGACACTAAGGGATAACCATGAAGAATTTTTATGCATATGAATAATGCAAAAACCCAATTTAACATTTAATAGATGCTACTTTTTAGACAAGATCTCTATATGAGCCCAGGTTGCCGTCAAAGTTAAAAAAAAAAAAAAAAGCCTCGACCTCCTAAATACTAGGGTTACAGGTTTGTGCCACCACCTGTAATTTAGTAGATTGTTCTGATTGGATTGAGATAGTTTTGGTCTGAAATACCAGTGTGTGTGTGGGTGTGTGGGTGTGTGGGTGTGGGTGTGTGTGTGGTGTGTGTATATGTGTGTGTGTGCAGATGCACACATGTGCGTGGTTGTATACAAGTGTGCACATGTGTATGGAGACTAGTGAACAACATCTAGTGTCATTCCATGCCTCAGATGCCCTACCTGCTTTTATTTTCAGACTGACCAGCATGCCCTGGGGGCTCCACTAGTCTACCCTTCCCCCAATGCTGGGATTATAAATCCACTACCATGCACAGCAGTTTTTGCGTGATTTCTAGAATAGAACACTGGTTCTTCTGCCTGTTACCAACTAAATCATCTTCCCAACCCCTCTTTTTTAAATGCAAAAAAAAAAAAAACCCAAACAAACAAAAAAACTGCAAAGGGTCAAAGCACAAAAAGTACCAAAAATTTAAAACAGCATGAAAAACTACAAAATCTAGAAAATGCTATAAATAAATACAGCCCCAGTTCCACAGTGCCTGACACGCATAATGAAAACATTTTTCGTTGTTGTTGCAACACACTCTGCCTCAAGAAGCCCACACCCACATTTCTGGTATGTACTGTCCTTTTTCTTTACGTGCTTTTCTCTTTCCTAATGCACTTAACTACATGGTAAAATATTTTTTTTAATAAACACCAACAAAATGTTGCTGGATGAGTAAACATGATAATTAAGGAGAACTTTAGTCCTGATGTTTATAATGCATAGTCATGTCACTTTGAAATAGTCCAATGGTTATTTAGTTGGGTCTTTTTAAAAAAAAAAAAAAAAAACCAATCTCCCTGTTTTATCTTGAGACCTTCGAGACCTTCTGAAAGACAGGAGTGTTTAGCCCCTTCACAGGGAACAAGGTAGTTCGACAGTACTTCCAACAGTGCCAGCCTCTTCTCCCAGCCTCAGTCCATCCTGAGCGAGATGAATATTCCATAATGGTACCCAGAAAGGTGGGGGGGGGGAGACGGTGCCTTTTCACAGGAACAGACTCTCTTAAGGCTGCAGGGAACTCACCGTGGGAATGTACAAAGAGGGAAATGGATCCTTGAGAGGGAAATAGGTTGTACTCCAACCTGCTACACCCAACTCACGACTCTCACACAGGGCTTCCACATATCCCTACGTGCCTCATTCAAGCCCACAAGAAAAACCGGGTTCTTGTTGAACTTGGGAGTGTCCCACCAAGCCTCGTGAGAGGGGCTTATTGCTCAGGTTAGCAGAACATAAAATAGACACGGATCATCTAGATAACTATCACAGAGGTTCATGTCAATGGTTGTGGACTCAGCATGAGGGACCTTCCCAGCATGCTGAGCAGAGGCAGCAGAAGCAGTTGTGGGAGGGATGGGAAAGGGATGGCACACATGTGCCTCATTCATTATTTTTGTTCTGCCAACTGGGGCTATAGAAAAGAAAACTGAGTCCTGAGAGCACAAAGACCTCTGTAGATGCACAGGCCAGGGTACCAGTATGTCTATGCCCACCAGCCACTGCAGAGCACACTGAAAGGAGGAACTCTTGGATGGGAGAGAGGAAGGCTCAGGCTCTAGGAGGGATGTCAAAGGCTTCTGAACCTTCCCTCTACTCAAGGACACAAAAGTCCTCATTTCCTCAACTGCCAGTGCCAAGTAGCTTGTGGCTGCCTCCTTGCCTCCTGGCACTAGACCAGGCCCCATTCTGTGGCAAACATGCCCCCTGTCCTGGGCTCACCGGCCCATCTTAAAGGAGCCAGAGTCTAGCTGCTGTGGACAGATAGAGCACACATATTCTCCCACCTCCTAAGGGACTGCCACCTACCGCAAACCAACAGGTAGGTTATCCTCAACTGAGTTCTTGATGTTTGGTGAACCTGGCACAGGTCTCTAGAACAGGATGTCTACCTAGCTGTCATGCTCACATTTTCCCTGCTGGTCACAGTGTGCAGGGGGGAGATAAATAAAGATAGGCCTACATCTAACACTACCCCCTCAACCAGTCAACACCCAGAGACACACACAGAGAAAGACAGACAGATTCACATTCCCTTCCCTCCCCCTCCCCAATCACTGTCCTGATCTGGCCTTCAGCCAGGGCTGAGGTTTTCCAGAGACTATCATCAAGCGTGCCTTTCTGGAGCCACCATATCACTACAGGGAGGCAGGGAGCAGTCCTCACACAAAGAATGCCTAATCCAAACAGGTGGCTAGCCTGAGGCCAGGCCCCAGAGGATGTAGAGGAAGGGGCAACAGGCTCAGAGGTGGTTTATATCTCTGAATCAACAGATCACCCAGGAAATTAGTTCCTATCTCTCTCTCTTACACACACACACACACACACACACACACACACACACACACACACACACACATCTGGATCAGAGGCCAGGAATCTGTAACTCTGACCTTCTTTTGTGGAGAAGCTCTGAGACCTGACAGGCTGCCCTACTGGCTCTGGATGTTACTGTCTCCATACATTCAGTAGAAGTCTGTCTGAGGATCTCAGAGAGCCCTCTAATTCGGCACTTTAAGTTCCATGGTACATCTACAGCAAGAAACCTGACAAAGCTATTTTCTCCCTATAATTTAGAAGAGAATAGGAGGATATTCTATAGGTATTGAGTGGAAATTTTAAATCCCCACAGAGATATTTTTTAGCATTTAAAGGGATGAACACCAGCCACCTGTATAGCCCTGAGGGTTCCAAAGAGACCTTAGAATGAAGTTTTCAAATGACCAATGTCAGCTAAAAAGGTGCTGTCAGGGTGGTGGGAGGCAAGATAGCATCTGAGGCACTGAATGAGAAGGGGAGAGGCTAACCCTTTGAAATTACAGAGGATGTTGGGAACTACTATCTAGATGTTAAGATCAAGAGAGATGGAATCCAAAAAGAGAACAGAAAGGTAAAAGGACAGACTGACAAGGGAATGGAATAGGAAAAACATCACCTAGGGTTAGTCATACAGAAGGACAGAAAGGCAGGTAGGAGTGCACTGCTTGATGCCAGAGGCAAAGTCTCAAAGGAAGCGACGGGATGGTAAAGGACATACTCTTTACAAAGGCCAACTGTGTGTCTGTGGACAGATCCGTGAGTGGAGTTCTTAGAGACCAAGCCTGATGAACAGTCTGGATGGGAGGATGGGGGCACCTATAGGCTTAGGCAAAAGCTGGTTAGGATTTAGAAGAAGCAGGCATGAAGAGTGGAACACCTGGAAAAGGAATTCTCAGCCAGGGATTGAGATTTACATCAAAGGGACCTCGGGCTAAAAGACAAAAGTGCACAGAACTTACAGAGCTGCAAGGAGGAAACCTGGTGCAGACACCCCCTCTGTCCAGGTCTGCTGGCCTCTGGCCACCTGGTTTCCAGTGTGGCGAGTCCCACCTGGTGCCCTTCCCACCCTAGAGCATCCACAGTCTTGGCTTCCTTCTGGAGCTGCCAGCTCTGCACCTCTGCTGTAAGTCCTTGCACACCCTGTCGCACCAGGAGGCCCCGAGGAGCCCTATCAGAGTGCAGGAGGAGTTCTGGAAATAGAGGGAGGAAAGCTGGTAGGGAAAGGCCACCAGGACAACCAGGTTGTGTCTGTTCCACACAACTGGCCCATTGGTGAGGACTGGAAAGTTCCATGGCCCAACTTTGCTCAGGAATTCTTTCTTCTCTACCTACTGGGCCTTCTTTGGGTTCACCTACCTCACCACTCAAGTCACCCCATCACTACTGAAGCATCTCTCCTGTTTGGCCTTTTGTTTTTGACCTCCTATTTAGGAAGTGTTTCACTACTATGGCTCGCCCCAGCTCCTTCTGGCTATGCAAAGCTTGGGGGAGGGGGTCTCATTAGTCACAAATCAACCCCTCCACTTCCTATGTATCCTACGTCCCACCATCCCAGTTAGTAGCCTAAGAGGAGACTTCATACAACAGACAGATGCAGAGAGTCATGGTGGTGGCTCTGCACATCATGGTAAACTCTCCGACTCAGCGTCCTCCACCTGTACTTTCACACTGGCTGCTCAGTGTGCAATGAAGCCATCAATATCAACAAAGCCACGGTGGACTCTGAGTCCTAAGAATCTCCTGGAGCAGAGGCAGTCTTTAGAGACTCACCTATACTACATATGGAGAACTAAGGGCCAACAATACAAATGACTTGGCCATCCTTAAGAAAGGACAATCTGAGAATCTGAAAAGCTTTGAATGTGGGACTGAGTCTGGGCTCCATACAGAAGGATTAACTTTCCCAGGCCTCGCAGTTTTCAAATGAAGTGGAGATAAGGAAAATGTCAGCTCACAGACTTTGTCACTTCTACTCCAGTTCTTTTGATGGCCAATCAAGGGGCCGGGACTCTCATTCTGGCTCTTTGAGAGCTGTGGCATAACCTGGGCCATAATTTCGAGCCTTAGATTCCTTGTTTGTAAAATAAGGATAATAACCCCACGGCATAATGGGAATAATCAAAGCAGCTTGTAAAGATAACACTGCTTATATAGCTTATCACTTAAAAAGCATGTTCCATATTCCCATTGTAACATAGGTCTCTCTCTCTCTCTCTCTCTCTCTCTCTCTCTCTCTCTCTCTCTCTCTCTCTCACACACACACACACACACGCAGTTGGTGCTGCCGAGATCTGTGCTATCTCTTTGGGGATACTCAGCACTGAAAAGGAATGAGAGGGTCACGTTTTGATCTCTCCTACCTGGGGCAATGGAGGCACGCGGTAGGCTTTTTGGCAAACTATTTATTGATCAAATGAGTGTGTTCTACAAGTGGGGGTGAGGATTTGCTCAAGGTCACATAGTGAGTCTATTTCAGAACTAAAAAATCTGACTCTGTGCCATCTTCCATTCAGCCATTCTATGGTAGATTTGTGTGCGCGTGTGTGCGTGTGTGTGTGTGTGTCCCTTTCCCAAATGATCATAAATCAATGAGGAGTCAGTTCTCCTCTCTCCCTACCTTCTGGCCCATCATCAAACATACTCTAGACTAGGACAGTTAGCCATTGGGATGGCACTTTTGTGCCCAGTTTGGTACTGCCAACTAGACATTGGGACTTCTGAGTTTCCAGCAGCCCCTGTCCTGACCCTAACATGGGACAAGATCCTCTTGAGGAAAAGGAGGCTCCAGTCAGCTTCCTTCAAGCCCAGGAGTATCCTTTTTGCTCTCTGTTTGGGCAGGAGAACACAGCCCCTGGGTGGCAGCAACTTAAGAGGAAGGGCAGCACCAACCACTTCCTATCATGCAAAGACACTCCCTCCCTATCTGTCCCTCCCCTGCTTCCCGAGTTCTGCTGCCACCATGGGCCAGAACAGTGAAAAGAAAGGACTCCAAAGATTGCTTCAAAACCCGAACTTTGAGCTAGAAAGACCACTGGAGTAATTTATTCCCTCCCTACGGAAGGATTGCCAGCGTTTGCATCAAGAGAATATCTTATCTAGCTACTTACAGTGTCAAAGGATCATGCCTACAAAATGGACCCTTTGCCAACAATGCCACTGTGAATTGGTATGAAAGAACAAACAAACAAACAAACATAATTGTTCTTGTTTTGAGATAGGATATTAATATGGCCCCTTAATATGGCCTTGAACTAGCAGCAATTCTCTTGTCTCAGAGTCCTGAGTACTAGGATTACAGGTGAGTGCTATCACACCTGGCAAGAAAAGTTTTAATAAAAGCTAAAGTATAGCCAGCACTAGCTCTATTCCAGTCATTGTGCAGGTGCATTTAAAGTAATATTTAATGTTTACCAAGACACACTAATGTACATATTTTAGAATTTATCATCCTCAGCATCACCCCCCACCTTACCCATGAAGAAATGGACAGAGGCTGGGCTCTCACATCCAACCAGCAACAATAGAAGTCGAAGCTGGATTGCTATTTTCACCTACATAATGGTGAGGCTCACACTTCTGAGTTGCTGTAACTTTTTGCATTCATCTAACCCTAGGGGTGTAAGGGAAGAATGCTGAAGATGTAACCTGAAGCTTCTGGTTGAAGCAGGGAATGCCTTTGAAGTCCCTGTGCTTATCTTAAACATCCTTTTGAATTTTCCAGTTGACATCAGTATACATCCTTGTTGGTGTTTTCTTCTTTACACCTTTAAATTGGTTTAGCAACAGAGGAAGATAGCAAACTTTTGGTCTCATAGATTCCCATGCTCCCACCACTGCTTTGTATCCTAGGAATTCCAGACACTGGAAGTAGGATAAGCCCTAGGCCAACCAGAATAGCTAACATTTGTGGAGTGCTAATGGTAGGAACCAACATTCTGGGCACTGTTTTTTCATATAATTTTCATAATTCATATAGTGTTTCTTTATTTGTTTGCTTGCTTGTCTTTGAGACTAGATCTCACATTTTAGCCCGGGCTGGGCTGGAACTCACTACGTAACCCAGGCTTATCTTCAAACACGTGGCAAGCCTCCTGCTACAATCTCCTGGGTTTACCGAGACGAGCCTTCATACCTGCTTCTACTTATGAGAAAACTGCGGCACAGCAAATTTTGTAGTAATTTGCCCAAGGTCACAATTTGGACTGTCAACTCTGGCTAGTAACTACTATAGTAGCCTTCTTGTGGAAGGGGGGTACCCGTCCTTCCAACCCTCCTCCCCTGGACAATTGATTTGATCATTGACAAGCATTAAACATGTTCCATTCAAGTGGGTAGAGATGTGGTTTGTTCTCCCTACCCCCAGGATTAGGTGGTATATACATGACTGTTGCTCCTTCACACTTGACAGCTATTTCAGGCCTTTCATCTGTTGTCTGATGGTCTCTCTCTCTCTCTCTCTCTCTCTCTCTCTCTCTCACACACACACACACACACACACACACACACACACACACACACACACACATATCCTCTGCCGGTTTTCATGCAAAACCCTGGCTTCAGAAATGCTGCCCACCACCTATAGAACAAGTCCATGGTTCTAAGGTTGGCATTCAAAGTGCTGCCTAACCTCACACAGCCTTCCCAGAACACACTGTCCTGCATTAACTCTCCCAGGGTGTTCCATGTGCTCATCTCTCTCAGGAATGTTCATCTGATTTCCTTCTCATACCACAAACATTTACATGGTAAATTCCAAGGTGTCTGAAACCCTGCAGGTACTATTTTTTTTTTTTTTGCCTTGATTTGTTTTGAGTCAGAATTTCTGTGTAGTTGTAGCCTACTTGGAACTCACCAGACTAGCCTTGAACTCAGAGATTCCTCTGCCTCTGCCTCCCAAGTGCTGGGATTAAAGGCATGCACCACCATTGCCCAGCCCCTGCAAGTGCTACTGTCATCCCATTTTACAGGTGAAGAAACTGAGCAGCGATGATGCCCTGTGTACTGCATCTGGAAAAGTCTCACACCTCTTTTAAGGCTCCCATATGGAGAGTGTAAGTTATTACCTCCCTTTTAAAAAATTATGTGTAGGTGTGTAAGCCTGCAAGAGTATATATGCACCACACATGTGCAGGAAGAGCCTACAGAGGCCAAAAGAGAGGGTCTGATCCTCTGAATTGTAGTAAAAGGTGGTTGTAAGCCGCTATGTCGGGTGCCAGGAACTGAACCCTGGTCTTCTGTAAAGGCGATAAGCTATCTTAACCACTGAGCCATCTCTCTAGCCCCGCACCCCTCCCTTTAATGATTCTACAGCTCAGCAAGATAGACGGTGGTTCCAAATTGAACTTGATTTATCTATACATCTTTCTGTCCAGTAAGAGTGAATTTTCTGAGGGTAGAGACTGCATTTTATCATTTATAGCATATCCACTGCTCAGGAAGTTGGTCCTTGGCACAGAGTTAGTACTTAGAGAACACTTGTTGAAGGCCTGAGTGAAAAGTGATTGGAGGAGGGACTGGGCAGGTATGTAACAAGCCTGGAAGCAGCCTTGCTTAACAGAATCAAACGTCAGAGAGCCTCAGGATGTTCCTTCCCCAATGTTTGTAATGAAGGAGGTATAAAAACAGCTCAGTAGCCAAGCAGGGATTGCGATGTCAGGTGGTAGTAAAGAAGACATTCCTGTGCTTGCACCAAACCCAGGGTCATAGTCATAGTGTCACTCTGACTGAGGAGATATCTAGCTAGTCACAAAGGTCAGCAGTCCTGGGGCTGCTCTGGAAACTGTTAGCTTCTCTGTTGCCCTCTCAAAGGCCTCAAGGCCTCCGCAGTTCAGTTCATATGGAAGAGATTGAAACCCCAGGGAGTTGGGGTTTGTTGTTTTTGGTCTGAAGTACTGTGCTTCAGTGGTGAACTTACCCTGCTCTCTCCTAGCTGGCCAAACACACTTTGTGGAAAAGGAAATGGGAGTTTGGGCACAACTCTGGGCTTGAGTCCTGGCGACACCACACAGTAGTTATATAACCTCTGGGAAGTCACTGAACATAAGTTTCTTCATCCAGAAAGTGTATTTTTTTTCTGGGCCTTAAGCCTTGAGAGAACAGGTGGGCAGGCGAGCACTTTGAGTGGAAAATGATCTGACGCAGATAAACTTGCAGGCTTGATAACCCTTCCAATGGTGTGCCATACCTTTCCAAAGTCTCAGGTCTTCCTCAGACTTGCCTGGAATATCTATGACCCACTTCTAGACATTCAGTAACCTGGCTGGCCTAAAGTAAAATGGAAGCCTTTGCAGTCAAACCTCAGATAAGCGCTTCTCAACCTGTGAGTCAAACCTCTGTGTGTGTGTGTTGCATATCAGATATTGTGTCTGTCATATATTTACATTACAATTCATAACAGTAACAATATTACAGTTATGAAATAGCAATGAAATACTTTTATGGTTGGGGTCACCACTACATGAGAAAATATATTAAAGGGTCAGGGCATTTAGGAAGGTTGAGAACTACTATCTTAGGTGGCTATTGGCTAGGCAGCCACTAGGCATGTGAGAATACTGCTTCCCCACCCCGCCCCCACCCCCCACTCCCCCAGTGCTAGAGAAAGTGCTAAGGACTGCAACTCTTGAGGAGCCTGGGAGGCAGATACTAGCTAGTTTCAACAGATTATGTGTCATATCACTCCTTGGAGCCTTCCTTGTTAAATAAGGAAAATACAACCTGGACTATAGCTCAGTAGTTAGTGATAGCATACAGTTCAACTAGCAATCTCTGAGGCCTGAGTCCAGCTATCCAGCTGGAAGAGAAGCAGGTGGGAAGGTGGGGATAATGAATACCTATCTTCTTGAACTGCCAAGTAGCTCAAACCCAAGAGTATCAGTTAGATGTGTATGTCAACAGGAAGCACAGCCCTAGCCCCACCTCATCATTTTCTTCTTGGTTCTGCACTGAACATGCTCAATCCCAATGCCCACTAATTCTTTCTACACTTGTCTAGGACGTAGTGCCAGCATGTACTCACAGGTGACTCTGATCCCTAGCTACACTCCCTGGCCTTAGTACCACATACTTAGTACCACATACTAAGTACCTCAGTCAAAACTTGGAGAAGCCCCTTGTCTTCAGCTTGTCATTTGACAGAGTGTAGCACCAATATACAAGTAGCACACAGCATGAAATCTGGCTCAGGTTTCTAGGCCCTGTCTATCTGAGCAAGTAGCCTGACCATAAACAAAATCTTTGATTTTTCAGGCCGAGACTCAAAAATCTACCTTCCACCCTTTAACTATGAGGGCCTCCTTGGAAGCTTATCCTGTCATATGCTCTTCTGGACTTCAAAGCCAATGCGTCATTGGCCAGTGGGGGTTCAGGGCCTGCACAGCGGCTCGCCTGGAGCTGGCATCATTAGTGAGCAGCAGATCCATGTCTTCTGGTCCACAGGGAAGTTGTCCACAGGGAGGTTCTGAGGCCCATGCGTAAAGAAACAAGCCGTTCACTGCCTTGTACCTAGTATGCGCCTTTGCCTTGCCTGCCCTATCCCCATCCCCCAATTCTGTGTTCCGGGTTTCTCTCCACATCTCAGAGATCTTCCAGGAAGAACTAATTCCACAGAAACCCTAAAAGTTTACTGGGAAAATTTACTCCACAATTTATCTTCAGGGTGGTGTCTCCAGGTACCTCATGTTCAAGATCTGGAAATAAAAATCAGCAACTCACAGGTTCTTAGATAAATAGCATGGGTGGTAGATCACCCTGGCCAGCTAGAGGCCCAACTGGGGAAAGGGTGGAATGCCAAGCTTTTCCTCCACCCCTGAACTCCCTCTACAAGTATGGGTTGGAAGTCAGGCCTTCAAACTTCTAGAACCTGAAGGAGGAGCCTTGTGAAAATGTCAACTTGATAGGACTTAGACTCAGTGTGACTTTGTCTCTCAGACCACAAAGCCAAGTGTAAGGAAACTATAAACCTTGTCACAACATAATGCGAACAAGAAGAGGTCCTTGACTTGCTGTCTTCAAGTTTGAGGTGGCCCAGCAAAATAAACCTATCCAGTAAGGCTGATCACACTCAGGCACCCCCACCCTGTCCTCCTCACCCTTTCCCCTACCTTTTCTCCACCTATGTGTGCCTTGGGTAGCTCGTCTATATTTCAGCTTACTCAAGGAAGCACTTCTCCTCGTCCAGCTTACTGTCCTCCAAACCTAGTAGTGCCACCTAGATCTAGAGCAAGTGCCTAGCACTGGCTATAGATGCTGGTCCCATGACTTGCTTTCTCTGGATTGTGATAGCTTCATTTCTGCATGAGGATTGCCATGGGGGAAATGGGCGAGGGGAGAACTAGGGAAAGCCAAACCTCATGCCTATTCTGCCTCTCTTCCATAAAACACACATAGATGGAGTCATTGAATATTCAGTCAGATGAGGGCAGGGACAGTCTCCATCAAAGGAAACTTTAAAGTCAATAGACACGGTGATGTATGCTTTTAATTCCACCACTAAGCAGACTGAGAAAATATAGTGTGATCGTTGACAGATGATGGCAGTATTAATGAAAGTGCTCATGTGTTTATAGAAGGTGACAAAAGACACCACTACCCCCATCAGACCTAGAGGTCTGTATATTTCATGGAAAAAGAGGGAAAGTAGTTCACTGGCATTTAGTTAGCATTATTCGTTGTACTAAGAAGAACATTGGTCCATTTTTTAAACAGGGTCTCACTGTGTAGCTCAGAGTGGCCTCAGACTTGGCATCCTCCTAACTCAACCTCTGGGCTGCTGGAATTATAGCCTTGCATTACCATGCCTAGCTTTAGATGTGTTGTTCCTGTGCTTGAGACTCAGCTGTCTACTAACTTTTTATTGAACCCAGCATGTCACAGTAACTCTTACCATTTCTAAAATTACAGCTATTTATGTATTTATTTACTTATTATTTAAGGAGTGGTGCACCTGCATGGCAGTCAGAGGACAACTCACTATAGGGTCTCCCCTTCCACCATGTTATTCTTTGAGTTCTGGGGCCTGAACTTGTCAGGTTAGGCAGCAAGTGCTTTTACTCACTGAGCTGGACTGCTGACCCAGTTAACATTTTTGAGGACTAACAATGTCCCAGACACTTTTCACATGCTAACCCTAGAGCCACTTCTTTGATCCTTTAGAGCCTTCTCTAAGGGCTATCATCCTAATATTATTATTTTTTTTTTTTTGTAAATTCAGTCACTGAGGCACTGAGAACCTTGGCGATTTGTCCAAGGCCACTCAGTGTGAAGAGAGGCTGCAGTTGGTACTCAGACCCAAGTGATTGGGGGTAACCTTGGGCTTCTTCCGGAAGCAAAGGGAGACTACATGTTGTACTTTCCATGCTGTGTCAGATTTGCTGAGACAAAGCCTAAGTCTTGGGCCATTTCTCCAAATGGCCAGTAGTGGAGAAGCCCTGTGAGTTTAAAAAAAACAAAACAAACAAAACAAACAGGAAAAAAAAAAGCAAGGACCAGTAGACATTTTCAGAGTTTAAAAGAAACCAAGCAACGGCAGCTGTGGTTGTATCGTAGAAGAAGGTTGGATACCCACACAGAATAGGACTCAACAGCTTTCCCCCTTTCCAGCTTTCACTGACCCTGTTACTCCAGATCAGCCCCGCCCCCCAGGTCTCCCAGCTCCTCCTCCTCTTCTTTCTGGCTCCTCTACCTTTCTCTTCCTCTCTCCTCCCTCCCCTTACTCAGCAAAATTCCTAACTTGTTAAACCACAGCTCCTCCACTATTCCCACTTTCGGGGGGGGGGGGGGCTATTGCAGTTGATCCGACTGCTTCTCCTCATTGATGCTGTCTTCTTGGAGGCCACAGGCATCTCTAGTTCGGCTCTGCCCACCTCCCCCAGGCTCCTTCCCTCAACTTTAACCTCGCAGCCCACAGGTACATGGCAGAGGCTTGCCCACTTGGCCTAGCCTTCCAGGCTGCTCCACTGTCTTGCCAAGTCCCTTATCTTTTCCAGGTCCCTCAGTTTCCCCGTCTGTTTGTCAACTGTGAAAAAGGACCCATAGGAGTTTGGAATGCCTGACATTCTGCCGCTCTCTTCGCCTCTCATTGCCAAAAGTTTTTATATCTGTTTCATTTGGATACTAAATATTCTTCTCCGTATCTTTCTACTTCCTTTATATGAATACACATTTCATTTTTTTTTTCCTGGCAGGCAACTTTGAAAGAATCCATTGAAAACAGAATCTGAGGAACTGGATGCTAAGAGAGGCAGAAAGCAGAAACAAGACTTGCAGAAATTTCAAAGAGATTGAAAGTGCTCGGGGACAAGGCCAGGCCAGTGCCCACTTGGTGAAGCAACAATATTTTACAAGCCAAGCAATTTTAGAAAACTGGTTCCCTCAGCTAGGTTTAACTTCAAAGAAAGGTCAAGGGACGGTGAGTCTGGAAACAGGCAGTAGCAAGGCATCCGCAGCTCTGGGAGTGGAGCACGCAACCCAGAGGTGCCGTCCCAGCCCTGGCACCACCAGCCGCCTGCTCTATACAGGACATGGGGAGCCAGGGGCACTGGGGACAGTGCTCCCGATGGGCTGAGGTTTCTATTTCAAAGGTGCAGAGACATGGAGATTAATAGAGAGCCCCTTGCAGTTCCTGAGATGCTTTCATCTGGTTTGCTTTTACAGCAACCCTGTGAGATAGTGAGATAGGAAGGTTACCCCATTTACAGATCAAAGAGGAGATAGAATTCAGTCAAGTCGATTTGACAGCAAGGGGCTAGCCAGACCTTCACCCACAGTGTTTTGACTCCAGAGCCAACACTGGAGTTGCTCACTCGAAACCCTCATGCCCCTGCTTTTATTTATTTGAAGGGAATGGAGACAGAACCCAGAGTTTGATGCCTGGTAGGCAAGCCCTGTACCGCCGACCTATATGCTTAGTCTTTCTTTTTTTCTCTTTTTAGCATTTTACACTTTGAGTCAGGGTCATATTAAATTGCCTCAAATTTAAATTTCACAATCCTCCTGCCTCGTGTACACACACACACACACACACACACACACACACACACACACACACAAATTTTCTATTTGATAGGCAGATACCCAAGTTTAAATTTTGACCTGGAGTTGGGTTGGATAGATGGCTCCATGATTTAAAAAGATTATTTTTTAACCCGGAGCATGTATTTTACCTATTCTATATAGGAGAGGAAATAGCTCAAACACAAGGCAGACCATGAGCCATGTGCTATAGCAGATACACAGTATTCTGGGGATTTGGAAGAGAAAGGAGACAATATTTTCACTAGGCTTCCAAGAATCACAAAGGTCTAAACAGACTAGAGTCTACAAAGTTGGCCATTCTCCATCCTCGGCAGTTGCTGACTTCTAAGACAGCAGGTCTGCCACAAAGGAATTCTTCCTGAACAATTAGGTGCACGCGGTGTGTAGGATTTCCTGTTTCCCTTCCTTATTTCATGTTATATTGTGGTACCTGTAGCAGAGCCCAGGCTTGGGAAACACCTGCTTTGATCCATATGCCCTTCAGTGTTCCCCAGGGCAGCCCAGTTAAGACACAGCCAGAAGGGGCCAGGCATGGCCATTCTTCCAACTGCTTTTTGCCGTTTTCTACCAGAACCCAGTATTTTGTGTCATACTATCAGGAATTGATTACATTTTTGGTAAGTCAAGGACAAATCCCTTTCCAACTACGGATCATAGAAACAATGCAGGAACAAAACAAAAACAACAAACAACAAACAAAAACATCCACCACCTCCAACAGGAAAAAAACATAACAACAACAGCAACAAACAAAAAGCCACAGACTTCAATTCTTTCATTTGAATTATGAGGAAATGAGGACGCAGAGAGAACAAGGATCTGCTAAAGGTCCGAGGGTCTGTTAGGAGTGAAGCCAACACATCCTGCATGGTTGTATTTAGTCCCCAGGAACGAGGCCTTTTCAAAGATGCTTATTGGCAGACCTGAGACGGAACGCACATCTGCTCTTTAGATACCTGATCACCAGGCATTTCTGATCCTGCCAATGCACACCTGCTCTTTAGAGACCTGGTCACCAGGCACTTCTGATCCTGCCATCCATCTATCAACAATTCCTCTCTGGCCTGAATGCTCTGGCCTCCCTGGAGGTGGGGGGTTGGGGCTCTGGAATCCTGATTCAACATAAGCATCCTCTATCCCAGAGGCCTGGGGATTCATTCCTTCAGCCTCAGCAGATGTTTTTGTGATCTCAAGTCAGATTTCTGGATGGAGGGAAAACTCTTTCCTTTAAACCACTCTGCTGCCGGAGTTAGTGACCATGGTAATGGAACCATCATTTGGTAATTATCATTTATGTCTTGTCTGAATACTCTTATTCCCTCGGCACCCTTAGATCCTACAATCTAAAAGCAGAGTATTGGGATCTCCATTTGCAAATGCAGAGAAATGCCAGGGGTCATGGTGCATGCCTTCATCCAAGTGCTCACAAGGCTAAAACACAAAAATCACTAGTTCAAGACCATCCTGAACTACATAATGAGTTCCAGATCAGCCTGGACCATGAACAAAAAGAGAGAGAGAGAGTCAAGCCTCAGCGAGGCATTACAGGGACAACAGTCACAAAATAGACCCAAACCTCTCTGAATTCTCTTGCCATTCTAGAGTTACTTTTCTGTTTTTCTTTTTTCTTCTCTTCTTCCCTCCCTCCTTCCCTCCCTCCTTCCCTCCCTCCCTTTCTCCCTCTCTCCCTCTTTCCCTCCCTCCCTCTCCTTCTCTTCCTTCCTTTCTTTTGCTTGATTTGTGTCAAGGACAGATAGGCCATTGTAAGGGAGGAGAGAAAAACTGTGACAACACAGGAAGAAAAAGGAATCTCTCCCTCTGGAGTCTGGTTGATATTGGTCAGGTAAGAATAAGGAATTCCGGCACAATTAACATTTATTGAGAACATTGACCACATAGAGACAATATTTCTCTTATATAGAATTATATATAATCCTCAAATGAAAAAAATAGCAAGGAACTTTGCTTACTCCTCTGATACTTCCTGGGAACCACACAAGCAGGATCATTCATTTTCATTGACAGTGATGATCCCCTCAGTCTCTGCACTACCTTGTCCTGCAATTACTTTCTGCTGCAAAATAGAGGATCCAGCTTTTCCCATGTGACATGTCCATCTATAGAAACTTCAGGGGTGGGTTGACCTGATTTTCTTGCAGGGCTATATTTATATTTCTCTGAGGCCCAAAGGCAGAACTACACTTCTACCCTGGAAGCTAGCTACAGACTATTCATGTTTGCCAGCCCAGAAATCAGAACCGTAAAAGAGCTAGAAATCCAGGAACTTCCCCCCCCCCCCCCCCGTTTCTCTAACTTACCCTTTGGCATTGGCATTGGCCCTGCTAGTATTTGCATGGGTAGGGGCCCATGATGGTTTCCACTTCTCAATGGTAGAGAGCTGAGACAGTAAAACCAGGCAAACTCACAGAAACTCAAAGTGGTTATCCCAGGAAACAGCTGGGGTAAGGCAAGGCACTTCTCTGCATGGGGTTTCTAAAAACAAGAAGCTTGGACTTTGCAAAGCCTGAGCGCTGTGTTGTTGTTGTTGGTGGTGGTGGTGGTGGTGGTGGTGGTGTGTGTGTGTAATTAATGTCTGTCCCCTCTGGGCTGTAATGGAAGGTTTTAAGTGAGTGTCCTTTGGTTATTCTCAGAGAAGAGAGAAGTCCAACTCTTCCTTTAGCCATAGCACAACATGGACCAGGACATCGCCAGGGGTCAGATGTGTCGATACAGTGGTGAGATCAAAGAATGGCAGTTGTCAGTGAGGAAGGAGTGTGAGAAAGGGCTGGAGAGTCTCAACCTACTGCCCTTCCCCTGCTTAAAAGTCCCCCTTTGACCTTTTTCTCTTTCCAAACCTTGAAGGGCTCCCTGTTTTGTTTTTAATATGGAATGTATACCCAGAACTATCCTGTTCCAGGAACAAATGGGACATAGGATTGGAAGCTTGTGTTCCCAGGAACCCCACTTCCTATGTTTTCATTTTTCTTCTCAAAAAATGCAAACCAAATCAACTCTTCCTGTTTCTGGATTTGGGATGTGGAAGGTCACACAGCAGGAACCTCCAGCAAACAGTTCAGAAAAGGGACTGGGAAAGCTTGCCCTGGGGCTGTCCTGCACTGGGGGGTGGGGTGGGGGAAGGGGCTGTTTGAGTGGATCCAGACCTTTGAGAAGAAGGGTGGAATGAGAAGCAGCATTCAGGTTAGGACAAGACTCAAGTCTGCTTCGGACACCAGTGTAGCCTGCTTTTCCACAGCAGACATAAGCTGTCGTGGATCAATCAACAGCACAAGGCTTCATCTCCCTGGCCATCAGGAGGCTATCTGGGGCTGGAGAGAAGATCTTTGAGCCAAGGCTATTCACTCTGGGAAAGAACAGTCTGAGGATAATATTGTAGAAGAGTAGGAACTTGTCCCCAGTTTGTCACTCACCTAGCTATCTATATATTCTTCTGTAGTCACTTCTTTGCACTGAGTTTTAAGTTCCCAACTTTAAAGAGCACTTTGGTCTATACAAGCAATAAGATCCCTTCTACCTCAAACACCAGGAAAGTGTAAATACCAATAGTCACAGAGAAGAAGGAATCTTCTTCCTTCTTTCATGAATTCACTCTCATGAATCTCCAAGGGATAGAAACAGGACCAATAAGTAGAACCTGGTTTACACCCAATTCGAACTCAATATTAATAATGTTCATTAGGCATAGAGGTGGGTACTTGAAATCTTAACACTCAGAAGGGTGAGATGTGGGAATTTTGCAGAGAGCTGCAAGCATGAAGCCCTCCCGGACTACATAGTGAGACTATCTCAAAACAGCACAGGAGGAGGAAGGGGAGGACAGAGACTTTGAAGCTAGTATAAAATATCAAAGGTTTCACAATTCCTAGAGAGTTTGGACAGAGCCAACTAGTCAGATAGCAGCAATGGAATAAAAAAGGGAGCCAGCTAGCATCTGAGCACTAGGTTTAACTATAATCTCTGACATTTGCTTTTATATGGAAAACTCAAGACTTCAAATGATATCTTCAGGAGACCTCCAATTTGTAAAGCTAGAACTACTTGAATGACGCAGGTATGGAATATCTCTCAGTTCTGTCCTCTTATGGCTCCCAAGGACTCTCTGGGGGTTCTAGGGTTCCTTAGTACTTGTCATGAGAAGTAGCAGTTAACATGGTCCTTAATGACTTTTCCTATCTTGAGATGTATGGCAAGCTCCAGTTCTAATGTCATATGGATCTGCACCCCCAAAGCCTTGAGCCATTTTGCCATCTGAAAACAGTAGGCCTTTCTGTTTATTTGTAATAAATGGATTAAGAGTTGAAATGACAGGGAAGGAAGTATAATAATTCATCAATCCTATTGCCAGAAATTCTTTGGCTATACCATCAGAAAATTAAAGACAGTCCATGGCAGATTCATGGTTTATGTGAAGTCCTCAGCTTAGATTTGGGGATATGGGGTATGTGGACAATATACAAGAACTCATGGCCTACTTAGTTAGATGAGAGTATAAAAGAATATAAGACCAGGAAGAAGAAGAAGAAGAAGAAGAAGAAGAAGAAGAAGAAGAAGAAGAAGAAGAAGAAGAAGAAGAAGAAGAAGAAGAAGAAGAAGAAGAAGAAGAAGAAGAAGAAAAGTGTACAAAAAGCTTGGTGGTAGACAGAAGTTATCAAACAGTAGAATCTATCCATGCCTGTACTCCTATAGGTTCTGTGGTAGTGTGGGTGGCAAAGAAGGGGCAAAATTAGGAAACATTACAAAGAAATCTCTTGGACATGACTTAATAGCTGAATGTTAGCAAGTAAGAAGGATGACAGAGTCCAGGGGACACCCATAATTCTTGCTTGAGTGGCTGAGTGGTTACTGGTGCATTAACCAAGAAAGGGACTCTGGGATGAGGAGGTTTCCTGAGGCATGGTAAAAACTGTGATCTCTGGTGGTTAAGTTTGAAGGGACTGCATGCCTTTTTGTGACAGTGTCCGACAGCACCTTTCAGATCCTTCTCTGATACTTTACCTGCACTCTGTATTCCTCTCTAACTAATCTTCTGGATTGGCTTGAGCTATGAAAATGGTCAAGTATACACTATGCCTCCATGCAGTCATCTGACTTACATCTATAAGCCCTCGATGAACTCTTATATGCCCTGTTGAAAACAAGAACTGGGAGGCTAGGTTTAGCTTCACAGCACCTTTGACGTCAAGGGAAGTGCTTAGGTGTCTACACAGTTTTGGAAATCCTTGCCACATCCTCCTTCACCCAAGATCTTGAAATTTCCCTTTCCACCAATCCCACGTCTATTTCCATTTGACTCCTGGTATAATGCAGGATGGTATGGGGGTGAGACAGAGGGAATGCAGACCTGAAGTTCAGAAGACCATGATGACCTTTTGGTTCAAACTTCTCATTGGATAGATGATGAAACTGAGGTTCAGTAAAAGCAACTGACAGAGAAGGCATTGACGGCAGGGATGGAACTAGATGCTCCGTCTTCTCAGCTCAAAGCCAGTGTTTCTGCCTTAGCTGTATTTACTTTAGATTATGGCTGAAAGATTTCCTGTCTCAAATGATAATCCATTCCAGATACCCTTCCAACTAAGTAGATGTTTATGATCTTTGAAGCTGCTGGAGAAAATATGTCAAATGATAAGCAAGTCATGGTCTGCAAATGTTCTTTGCAAAACAGCAAATGTGGAGTGGTTGAATCTATCAAGAATCAGTTATAAGAATGATTTAGTTCTTTTTAAATGAAGGAAGTGGCCTGGGTTCTGACGGTGATGATGGTTTTCATATGCTTGGTATTTTAGTCTGCTGCCCTCCTGAGTTTGGGAGGTGACACCCAATAGTATCTTGGATTCATGTATTTAAATGAAGAAATCTGTTTCTATTTTCTACTTTGTACATCGGCCATCCTATGCCCCCATCCCAAGATTTGGAGGACTCAGCTGATAGGCAGAGTCCACTACAGAAGACAAGCCTGCAGCCAGACTGGAGCCAGTCGGGTTGGGAGTGGGAGCTCTGGTTACAGGCAAAGTATTACCCCCCAGGTTGCTGCAACCATTTCGGCAGCAGCCTGGAGAGTGGCTCTGAATGGCTTTGGGCAACAAAGGAGCTTTGTGCAGTGGGAGCAAGGGGCCTCAGAGAGGACTTGGCACAGAGTGGTAGGAAGAAAGGCCCGGGCCCCCCTCATCTCTGCAGGCTGCTGGACAGGGGAGCTAATGACTTCCATAGAGATGTGGAGTCTGCAGTGGAGTGACTGGGATTCATAGCAATATATAACTTACTGGTGCTTAAGTGAAGCACCAGTAATACATTGCATAGCTAGGAACACTTAGAGCCAGAGAGGAGAAGGCAGAAGCCTAAAGCCGCACAGCTGCCAAAGGACAAAGCCAAAACCAAAATAAAGATCTTCTGCTAGCCAACCCCACCCCCACCCAGCTACAATTGAGTATTAGAGATTGGTTTGAATTATGGTTTTATTTAGAGGAAGTGGGTTTCTGTTGGGTTCCAGAAATATATCCATCATAGAAACAATCCATGCTTCAAAAACGTGAAGGGAGGACCTGAAGGAAGCAGAAGGACTCTGATAGCAGGGGTCCTGGAAGGTCCACCTGAGTTGAAGGGAGCTTGACGTTCCTCTCACTCTTTGGTAAGGTAAGATCATAGCAAGAGACCCCATGAACTCTCGTGCCACGGTTCCCTCTGCCCATAGAACAGAGGGAAGTAGAAGTGTCTCAGAGAAATCTTTGGTTACCTCATCTTAAGAAGATGATATGTACTAATGAAAGGCAACTGCCAGATTTCAGGAACTATCTTGGCTGGTTTTGTTGTTGTTGTTTACTTTTTTGCTTCTAAAATGTCTCTGGTCCTCTCCTGCGCCCCTCAGTTCTGCAATGCTAGCATTCCATAGGCACATGGTTGCACTGAGATTCTTAGAAGGGAAGCAATCTTCCTTAAGGGTAGTTTCAGCAGTGGGGGGCAGAGTCCAGACTAACTTCCAAACAAATGCTGAGTCTAGCACCCCCTCTCATTTCCTGCCCCCACAGTTCTTCCTCTGACACCCTTTCCGCATGACCCTCTCCCGGAGGCCCCCACTATCTCAGGCAGCTCCCTTTCTTCAGACCATCTAAACTCATTGAGGAACCGAAAAGCTGGTAACACTGGCCACGTCCGAGAGGATCATTCGGCAATGGAGAGAAAGAATCAGGAAGACATTTTGGTTGTGTAAAACTCCTGAATTTTGAAACACAAACACACTATCTATTCGACAAAAACAATAAAGTAAAACAAGATTTTTCTGCTCATTCCAGCAGTGAAGTATCAGAAATGATCGCTTCGTTCACTACTTTGACACTTGTTTTTTATACAGGTCCTCACTACGTAACTAGGGAAACCTGGCAACCATCATCCTTGGTCCTTTGCCTCTGCTTCCTGAATGCTGGGATTGCGGGTGTGAGCCACATGCATTTTACTGTTCCTGTGTCAAATCCTTGTGCAAAGAGTGCACTCATTCTCTCTGGCACGCTCACTTTTAGTATTTATGTGGCTGGTGAGAACAACTTTAACATCTGCAGTGCACCATTCCTTGCGATCCATGTGAGTCTGGAGGAAGAAGTTCCATTATACTGATGTGGATAGCACTCCAGAAAGGAAGAAACTGGCTGGGACTCACACAATGAGATCAGTAAGGAACTCTAGGCTAGTGCCTTGCTGCTGCAATTACCACATTCATATAAACTCAAAATTGCTCCTCACTTGTCTTTGATTTAGCCAGTGAACGTGCCCTCCAATAGACATTTTTTTTTCAAACTTGAACCCAAACCAATAGGAGGAAGAGCAGTCCCGTCTCTGCTTCATAAATGGCAACCTCTCCTGCCACCCTCTAAAAGACATTCCTCTCTCCTCTGGAGTCCACAAAGAGTGGATCCTCCCAGGGTTTAGCACAAATATGCCCATTTGGTACAGATTTTTTTTTTTGGTTCAATATGTACACACAGATGACCTTGAACTCTGGTCCCCTACCTTCTGGTCTCCTCTACCACACTCCAGTTTTGCTGTCCTACATTTTGAACCCAGAGTTTCAAACGTGTTCGGTAAATAGTCTACCAACTTAGAGCTATATCTCTGGCTCCCGGCACAGATCTTCCTAATGAGACAACTTGGCAGCTGTAAGTGCATTTGTCTGGGATGGGGGTCACTATTTCAGGGCCTGAGGGGTTTCTTTTAGCTCACGCATCTGGTGTCTGGGGAATGGAGAAGTTTGTCATTCTCCTAGTATGGGCAGCACCCAGAACTTGTGCTCCCAGAGGTCCCTGGTACAGAGAAGGAACTGTGCTCAGCAAGAAGTCCTGGAATGATGATGAGCCCTTGAGAAGCAGATGCATGCTGTGTGCTTGTCAAAGCAATGCTTCTTCTTCAAAATAGGTCTCTCGCATCTGCTGTCATAGCAATGCAAATAAACACCTCGCCCCGCAGTTCTCCTTTTCAGAAGCCACCACCCAAGAACTTGGGTTCCTCAAGTGGAAACATCCTTGGGAAGTCACCAAATGCCCTCTGACTTCTGGTAAGACTGCACTTAAAGCAGCTGCAGCTGTCTTGGAAGGCCATTGACAGCAGGTTCCCTTCTAACACCTTCGTTTGACTTACTGTTGTTTCAGGACCATCCCCAGCCTTAACCACCATAGGAATGATGCCCATTCAAGTCATGGGCTCCTCCTGACAATAAGAGATAAGTGAGTGATACTGGCTGCCTTAGGCTCCATGATCCCAGCAAAGCCTGGCCTAGGCTATAAGTTCTGGCAGTGACTGCAAACCTTTTCCTAGATGTAGCTAGCTCTCTCTCTCTCTCTCTCTCTCTCTCTCTCTCTCTCTCTCTCTCTCTCTCTCGCAAAAGTAGCCTCTCTAGACATCTTCATTCTCTTCAGCACAGTGAAGTTGCTTGCAGACTACCAAGGCTGATTGATATCCAAGTCAACACCAGGGGACAGAAGGAAGATAGGAGGTTGGACTCAAAGAAACTTGTCAGAGAGCAGAGGGACTTATTTTTGTTTGTTTGTTTGTTTGTTTTTTTGAGACAGGGTTTCTCTGTGTAGCCCTGGCTGAACTCACTCTGTAGACCAGGCTGGCCTCAAACTCAGAAATCCGCCTGCCTCTGCCTCCCAAGTGCTGGGACTAAAGGTGTGCACCACTGCTCCCCAGCTCAAGAGGGGCTTATTTAACTATACCTGTCCCCTTAATCTAACTAGTCCTGGAGCCTATGTCATCTTGGAAGCCTTTCACACACAGCAAGTATTGGCAGGTCACGGACATGAACCTAAAATGTCAAGCCTTCTTTCTCCCTCCACTTCCCTCCAATGCCCCCTTCCTGATGCCTTGCCTATCCGTAGTGCACGCGCCAGTGGGAAGAAGGCCGCTGGAACAAGGGAAGCACATGGGTGTCTGCCACGTGCTGATAGCTCTGGAGGGAAATCCTCCCCTGGCTCACAGACAAGAAGCAGACCCTCATCTGAGAAATAAAGAGGCACTGCCCATAAGCGAGAGCCAGCATGTGCCTGGGAGACAGACAGAGAAGCTGTCTTCAGCTTTGCCTCTCGGCCACTGCTTCCATTCCTGGAGATGATCACTTAGCCCATACAGGCCACAGGAGGCTTTATCTCCCTTTAAGTCATTTGTGAGGTGCGTCTTGCATACTCACCGACATTCCTCCTCCCTGGCAGCAACGGGAAGCACTGCAAAGGAAACAGAGAAAAAAGTAAAGGCACTGCAGAGAGAACGTATCAAAATTGAAAAGGGGTCAGTAAAATGGCTAAGCTGGTAAAGGTGCTTGTTCCCAAGCCTGTCAACCTGAGTTTAATTCCCAGAACGTCATAATAAGAGGAGTGAGCTGATTCCTGCAAATTGTCTTCTGATCTTCATAGCGGTGCCACGGTAAGCACACACTATAACCCACACAGGAAATAAACATATATTAAAAACGGAAAAGAATCTTTAAAACTAGCAGTTTAATCTACCCATTTCATGGAAGGATATATTGAGGCCCATAGAAGAGGATTAAGTAAGGAGAAAAGTGGAGCCTACCGTCCCAGACTCCTAGCTACCTACTTCATACTACTTCCCCCTATTCAACTGGCTACTTCTGATTTACTTTTGTCTTACAGAAAAGAGAGTGCCCCCAATTAGCTCACGATACAGTGTCGATACCTGACAATACAGACTGTCAGAGAAATATTAAGCATCTACTGGCACAGATGTTTAGTTCTGTTCAGGGTATAATAAGGTTCTTTAGTAGAAATAGCAGTATTTAGAACTAGAAAGCCCAAGTTGAGGGCAGCTTTCCTTTTCTGATTATATGTAACACTGAATAACACTCATAATCACTTGAGTCTTAGTTTCTGTATACTTAGGAGTAGGAAAGTAAAAATCCTGACCTCACAGGCTTTATGAAAAAAATGTATTTAACAATGGTTTTCAGTATCTTAAAAATACTTTGTGAATTCACTCAGCAAATATCTACTGAACCCCATGCTAGATGTTAAGAGTATAACAACCCTCTAGACAAATAGGGTCCTTATGTCAGACACTTCTCAGTGGGAAGTGACAATCAACAAACAAAGAAACAAAAACATGTCAGACATCACAAGACCCAAGAAACTTTTAAAACCTTGAGTTACAAAGTGACAGGGAAGAGTGACTAGGAAGTGGGCGGGCACGGTGAGTCTCTCCCAGGAACTGAACTTTGAACCTGTTGAGCAAAGATAAGGAGAGAGCTATAGGAAGATCAGATGCATGACTTTCTAGGAAAAAATCTGAAGTGAGAGGGGTTGGGTAACCACCAAAAGTCTGCAGGGCTTTGGAAGCCAGCATCTTGGTGTTGCTGAGAAGCACAAGTCGGTGACCATTAGGAAGCAAAGAGTGGAAGGATAAGATGGGATTTCAACCTTAGAAGGGTCATTTGGGCTGCTAGGCAGGGAAGGCTTGCAATGCTGTAATGGAAGCAGAGATATCTATCAGAAGGCTTGTGTGTGTTTTCAGGCAAACAATGTCAGAAGCCAGGACTAAAACGATAGCAATCAGGCTGTTAGGGGAAGCAAAAAGGAAAGAAGGAAGGAAGGGAGGGAGGGAGGAAGGAAGGAAGGAAGGAAAGAAGGATCTATTTTTCAGAGATAGCATCTTCTTGCTTGTTTGCAACTTGAAATCAACCAAAGTGTATCAGCAAAGGTGCTGTCTGAATAGGTACCGTGTCTCTTACCCTCAGGACAGTGATGAGCATGTCTGATACAGACATTTAGTCCCAACGACACCTAAACTTAGGAATACTTGTCTCCAACCTAGATCACCCTAGAAGAGCTACAAGCCAAATCCGTGCTCAAAGAACACATTTGTCCACAAGAAAAATAGAGGATTGGAAACTTATTTAGTTTATTGTTCATTTATGACCTCTAAAAAATGTTAGTGAGATAG
The DNA here is from genome assembly GCF_947179515.1 of Apodemus sylvaticus. NCBI lineage: Eukaryota > Metazoa > Chordata > Mammalia > Rodentia > Muridae > Apodemus > Apodemus sylvaticus. Next base: position 59,820,876 of record NC_067495.1, on the reverse strand, counting down.
ACAGAAAGTTCTAGAAAACATGCTCAGGGAGAGAGAGAGAGAGAGAGAGAGAGAGAGAGAGAGAGAGAGAGATGAAAGTTCCCTGAAAAAAGCTACAAAGTGGACCTATGAGTGAGCAAGTCAATATAATTGTCACTGGCAGACAAAGGGGATATTAGAATGAGAAGGGAGAATGGGAGGAAGAAGGGACAAAGAAGGGGCCCATGAGGTCCTATAGATGACAATTCTGGGAACCTAGGAAATGAGCTAACAGTTGGAACAGACAGCTACTATTCAGTCCTGTTCTAGTTGCCTGAAACCCCTCCTTTCCTATACTATTACTAGCCCAATTCATTATGAGTCTAATAAAAGTCAAGCTTGTTCACAAGATAATTAGATATTCAGGAGGCCAAGACAAGAGCACAAATCCAGTGTCCACCTGTGCTACAGAGTCAATTCAATACTAGCCTGAGCTATATATAGTGAGACCTTTCCTCAAAATAAAAAGTTGAAAAGGAGGGCTTGGGATACAGTACTCCCCCTCCACCTGACCCGCCCATCTCCCAGACTCGGACTCATGTAGCATAGGCTGCTTTCAAATTCAAGGATTCTTCTACCTTCGCTAATGAATTGCCATATCTACTCCCCACTTTAATTTTGCTGTCAGGCCTGCTATTTGTCTGGTAGCTATCTGAAAGCCTTGTAGAAGAAGACGAAGTGTGTACTTCTTGTCTCCTGCTTGCTGAACATATTGCTACAAGATCTGGGAGTTCTGAGCCCAAGAGCCGTAAGGGCAACATCAAGAAAGCAGTCACTCTGGGCTAGAAGTGGTGGTGACACCTGGAACTCTAGGAATCTAGAGAGTGAGATAGAAGAAGGGAGAAGAATTGCAAGCATAAGGCCAGCCTGGGTATACACTAAAACCCTAAACCAGAGAGAGAGAGAGAGAGAGAGAGAGAGAGAGAGAGAGAGAGAGAGAGAGAGAGAGAGAGAGCCAAGATTAGTAGTGATTTTATTTATATTGTGTTTATTCATTCCCTCATTCATTTCCTAGATATCCCCTCAGGAGTAGGCCCTCTACTAGGAACCCGGGAACAGAGACAAATCAGACAGGTTCCTTCCCTGCCTATGAATTCAAGCTACATGTGGAAGCTGTCATATGTTCACCTCTTAGCAACTCCCCTGCACAAAGCTTTCTGGACTGAGCAGAGGGAGTCATTTGGGAGTTGGAGGAATTAGGAGGATACTTTGTTATGAGGCCCTTCTCAAAACACTTACATCAAGTCTTGAAGGCAGACAAAGGGGCAAGAAAGCATGACAACCAAAGGGTAGAGGAGAGAAAAGAGCAAGGAGGGTGCAATCAGGTTCTTTGAGAAACTGGAACTGCCTGTAGTCTGGCTAGAGAGGAGAGTATCAGATACAATCAGATCAGCAAATAGGCCCCAGATTATGAAGGGCTATGTCAGCCTGGAAGTCCACTAAAAGGGCCTAAACAAAGAAGGAACACAATTAGATTCAAGCTGTATTTATTCAAGCTGTATTTCGCTGTTGTTATTTGGTTGGCTTGATCTGGTTTTTGTTGCGGTTGCTGCTGTTTGGTTGTTTGGTTTGGTTGTTTGGTTGTTGGTTGTTTCTGTAGTCTTAGATTAGATGGGGTGTTACTTCATGGCCCAGACTGTCCTTGAACTCATTATATGGTCCAAGTTACCGTCAAACGTAAGCCAATCCTCTTGCTTCAACGACCTAAATGCCAAGATTATAGGCAAGAACAACTATGGGCTGTTCCCAGTTTTGAGTTATCTTGTATTTGTTGGTATGTATGCTGGGGATTGACCCTAGGGCCTCATGCATGCTCGGCAAGTGATTTACTAGTGAATTACACCCCAGCCCATAGATTCAGGTTTCAGAATGTTACCCTAGATCCATACTTCTCAACATAGGAAGCAGTCACATATCAGATAACCTGCATATCAGATACTTATACTATGATTCATAACAGTAGCAAAGTTACAGCTGTGAAGTTGCAACAAAAATAACATTATAGTTGGGGGTCACCACAGCATGAGGAACTGTATTAAAGGGTCACAGTATCAGGAACATTGAGGAACACTGCTCTAGATGTTGAGTGAGGGATGGGCAGGGCATTAGGCAAAACCAGACACAGAGATCAGAGATTGGGCAGAGATCTTTGGAATAGGAACAGGGGACCAATAAACAAAAAGGCTATTCACATGGTAGAAGCCAGATTAAAGGACAGAAGATGAGAAAATTAAAAAAAAAAATTCTGGATGACATCTAGGTATCTGGCCTGCCAACTGGATAGATGCTGGCACAAAAATCAGAAACAGAGTAAAAGGCCTGATCCGGACAATAGGACAATGGGGTCCAGACCTCTCACTCACATGGGTAGAACCATGCTCACTGCCCCTAACATCCTCTCTGCCCAGCAGCCTACAGGCTCTCCACAGTCCTTGACTCGCTATCTGAGTGAAGACTCGGAAAGCCATTTCTCCTTTCCTTGCCTGTTTTCTTGGCTTCATGCTCCACCTTTGTTGCCCCACCATCCCGTCACCCCTGATCAACCCTGTGCTGTAGAGCCAGGCCTCAGGCCACAGTCATGAGAGCACGTTCCTCACATTCCAGCCTCCCCCAGTCCTCTCAGCTTGGCCACACAGAGCCCTATTCATGGCCTGGCCCTCTTTTCTTCACACTGGGACTTCACCACCCACCCCTAGGCCCATCCCAGCTCTTGCTAACACAGACCATGGTTACTGTGAAAAGCAAGCTCCCCTGGCCCCTCTAAAGCTGAATATTTAGGCTCCCAAAGTCTTTCTGCTAGTAGGTGGCTATATGAATTTCATAACCTATATGTGCACGTGTGCATGTGCATATGCACATGCGTGTGTGTGTGTGTGTGTGTGTGTGTGTGTGTGTGTTTGTCAGTGCGCTGTTTAGTATACTCAGTAAACTTGCTAGGGTTGCAATGCGTGCTAGATTGGGCCAGGATCTCAGTAAATATGAGCAGCTAGGACACAGGCTGGGTCCTGAGAGAAGCTTGACGTTTAGTATGGCAACAGTTAGGCGGAGGATGACATGTTGGCTGGGGCTAGACTGAGCTTGTCACTAAGTCCTACATTAGGACACTTCTGTCACGGTTCCACTTTTAAACCCTACGCCAGTGTCCTGGGAACATGTACTAGTGTTCAGTATATGTTCACTGATGGTGGAATATATAACTCTCTTTCCTATAAAAGAGCAGTGGAGAGCTGGAATTAAAAAGGACATGGGCAGTCTAGACTTCATGTGTCCCTATAATGATAGCTCCCTAGCAATTCTTATCCTTACATATAACAGATGGGGGAAGAACAACCCTAGTTGGTTGAGAGCAATAGAAGAAATACTTCTAGTTTGCTTTTGGAGAGATCCTTCTGAGACAGCCCTGCCCCTTTTATGAGACAGGGTCTCTCATAGCTAGCTTAGAAGTCACTATGTAGCTAAGGATGGCATTGGGCTCCAGACCCTCCTGGGTACTGGAAATTACAGGTGTGTGTCACCGTATCTGGTTATATATCACACTCTGGATGGAATACAGAGCTTCACTCATGCTAGACAAGCACTTTCTCGGCTGAGGTACATCCTAAGGCCAGTCAAGTCTTCTCCCAACTCCCTCTACTTCATTGCCTTAGCAGCTAACAGCCTAGCTGGGAAGAGAGTAAAAGAGAAGCTACAAGCCCCAGGGGTTCCCTAGATAATCTCAGGAATGTCCTGTCCCAAAGATTTGACTTTCCCACCAGTCAACACAGATGCTCCTTCCTGCCAAAAGCTTGGGAATCTTTTTAGGAAGAGCAGAGCAGCTTAGAGTGAGCCTTATCTCCAGGCTCCGAAGTAGTGTGACCAGAGGCGGGAGGACAGAGTTGGGGATAAGAAGACCAGGGGATTGTTTAAACAATTCACTTCCTGAAATACAAGGTGATAGCATCGGTATTTGCCATCATTCTTTTGCTTCCACAGGATGCCTCAGCAATAGGCTTTCTAAAATCAGAGGCAGAGAGAAATGGCAGGTGTATAAGTTATTTTACAAGAGAGACGAATGAGGGCCCAAACCATGGGCTCAAGAACACGAAGAGTAGTATGTGTGTATCTTCATGTCAACCCATATTTCCTGAGCACCTACTAGATGGCAGGCTTTTTCACATATACCATTCCTGCAATTAGAAAGTAAAGTGTGTATTCTTCCCTGAGGTGTAGGCAAGGAAACTGAGGCACAGAGGAAGAGGCAGAGGTTGAACCGGGGCGTATTGCTTCCAGTTACTTCATTGCCCCACCATGGCTACTTTTCCCCCTCCAGCTCTCTGAATGATCCAACTCAGGGCACAGGAAAGGCCAGAGGTTTGCCTTAAGTCCCTTCTCTGAGAGTATGACTTCCTTCTCTCTTTACCTTGGCAGCCCCAGTCTCAGAACTACCCACTGGCCTGGCCTGTCTGCTTCCTGGCATCAGCAGCGCAGGTGGCCACCAAATGTTTGGACAGAGAGATGGGTTTGAAGCTCGCCCCTTCCCTACCCCCCTGGGAAACTTCTGCCTCCAAACCCCAGTGCAGGCCATCTAGGCCACTGATCCTTGTTATTTTTACCACTGATTTGAAAACATAAGCCAAACCCTGGCTTCCATAGTTTCCTGGGTCCCCAGCTGTTCTCAGGCCCTAGGGGCTGCTGGAAGGACCAGTAGCCAATGTAGGCTCTTTTCCCTGAGCCCGAGCTCCGTTTCTTTCACTCTAGGGAATTTGAGTGGAAATCACTGACATTTTGGGAGCAGTACTTTATATTTCATTTGGTGGTGGGGTGGTGTGTGTGTGTGTGTGTGTGTGTGTGTGTGTATCAGAGCAGGAAGGACTCAATAACCAATTCAACCTTCAAATTTTGTAGGCAGCGAAACAGACCTAGATTACTTAAAACTACAGTAGACTTAGTTACTAGACTATTTGGATTGCAATGTCCAAGGTCACCACATAATAGCTGTATCACCTTGGGTAAATTTCCTAACATTCCTGCCTTTCAGTAAATGAAGAAGACAGTAGTGTCTTACAAGGTAATTGTTATGATACATTGGACAGATAGACAGAAAGGACATGGAATACTGTGCACCGTGTGCTGTGTACTTTATAAACACTAATGAGCAGTGGTTGGGATTCTTTAGGTTTTTTTTTTTTCAGACCTAGTGTCCGGTGCATACTCCATCACACAGCCATCCACAGTTCACACATTTTGGCACCAATGAAGCTGAAGGCAAAGTTGTGGGTCCAAGAGGTGAAAGCGTTAACAACAGGTCTTGTCACTCTAAATGCCTGGTCATTTTTGACTACATCAGGAACATCAAAGTAGAACTTCCACATGGAAGTTTCAAGGTCTTGTGTCTGAAGATAGAGCTCAGTGGCAAAGCATTAGCCCTGGATTCTATACCCACCACCAACACAACTTTATCAATGACTCTTGTTCTCACGTGTCAATACCTCCTTCCCCCACCATTCACTCACAACCCTAGACTCTGGGGGGAAAAACCCTAAATCTCTACCTCATTCTTCTCCCATTTTCCTGGGGATTTTTGTCCTTTTCATCCATAGATCAAAACTTGAAATTTAGACCCATGTGCCAGGCTCTTATTTCTGGGTTCCTTGGCATTCCATGAAGGAAGTGTCTGGCTCAAGAAGAGGCCTTGACCTAAATACAGCAGTTGTCCAATGCTTTTCCCCCTACCATGTTGTCTCCCATTCTATGCTAAAAACTTTTTCCCAGAAAGCTTCACAGAGAACCTGACCACTAACCCACAGCTCCTCTTGAACTCCAGCTAAACCAATAAAGTCCCCACCACCTATTTTCTTGCTTTAGTCCATGGTCCCTTGACTCACAAATCATTGGCTTGTGTCAGCATCTAGCTGACTTACAATAAACCATGTGGGGACAACCCCACAGTGTGGATTGTTCACACAAGAGTTGAGAGCCCACAGTCACTAGTCAAGCTAATGTAATAGTGGACTTGGCTGAAGAGTTGTGCACAGAAAGCTCAGGAGTTGAATCCTGTATCTGTAAGCCAGATGGCTTAGCTCTGCTCTTTTAAAGCAGTTTTCTCATGACCTGAGTGTCAATGTCATAATTTCTTTGGATCTAATAATTGAGAGGCAGCCATCTCTGCATATACGTAGCTCTAATGTATACATCCGCACAATACCAGAAACTGGTTAATTATCCTGTGGAATGTAGAGATAGGATCCAGAAGTCTGAAGTCCTTTCCTAGCTCTGGGAGTTTGTATACATTTGTGTATACTTGAATTCTTGACATTCTCCTTGCCCCTCTCCCAACCAATACACAGTGCATGTGATAAGTATCTTGTTTGTATAGATAAGGGCACAGGAATGGAAAAAGCAAGGGTTTCCTGGAGGCTCAGAGTAGAAATCCTGAAGCATTGTCACTCTTATACCCCATATCCTGCCTACCAGGACAGTTTGCACAGAATGAAATGCTATGAGTTGACATAGGGACATTCTATTCATGCATACATAGTGCACAGATGTTTATATGTGGTGACAACCCTCATTTACCCACCAGTAGTTGAAGAAATCATAAGTAGAGAAGTCTCTAGTACACTGTGAAATTTCATAGACATTGACCAGCCAGGTGTAGTCTAGCATGGTTCATATGAGCATGTGCATATGATAATACATGCTCACCTCATGTGCATGTATGTATGTGTATGAATTTGAGACTGCATGGTGAGTGGGAAATCTCACTGTCACAGAAACAAATGTTTGAAGAGCCACACGGAACTGGTTGCTGAGTATAAACCTATCCCAGGACTTAAAGTCTCAGGTAGGCAAATTGTCCTGGATTCAGGGTCAGCCTGGGCTACATAATGAGACCTAATTTTTTGATATATTCTTTATTTACATCTCAAATGATATCTCCTTTCCTGGATCCCCCCTTCCCCGAAAGTCCCATAAGCCCTCTTCCCTCCCCCTGTTCCCCAATCACCCCCTTCCTGTTTCCCTGTCCTGGTATTCCCCTATACTGCTGCACCGAGCCTTTCCAGGACCAGGGGCCTTTCCTTCCTTCTTCTTGGGCTTCATTTGATATGTGAAAAGACCTAGTTTTTAAAAAGCAAACATAAAGAGAAAACAAAAAAAGTAGCCATGTAGAAGTCCCATGGGTACTTGGAAGAGAGCGTCTACAAGAGAGGGTGCTTGAGAGTAAGCACATGGGTGAATTGGGGAGAGCCCTGTACATACATGCTCAGTGCAGGAATATAGTGCATGACTTCAGTACATGAATATAGTGACTGGGGCAAGGCATGCTGAGCCACGTTGGTTGACACCTGGCTGGTTAACTTCTCTGAGCCTTCCTGGTCTACTAAACTTCTCTACCCACGATTTCTTCAACTACAGACTCCTGGTGGATAGGGGCTGTCATCACATATGTGCACTGGGTATATGTGGGTGCAATGTGCATTGTCAATACTCCCACCTAGCACCATTGTTAGACTTTACCATGTTTAATTTGCATTTGAATTTTGTAACATCATCAGTAAAGAGAATACAGATAGAAGAGAATACGTTTGATCAGCCTGTATCCTGACTCCTCATATGCCCTTGGGTACCTCCCTGCTCTTCAGACCCCAGCGTCCTCATGAGTAGTTTGGAGGGGGAATGGGTGACTTCTAAGCACCTTTCATATCTCACACTAGGCAATTATATACTTAAGATTTAAGAGGAAGGAAAGGAGGGACAATAGGGACATGTAACCCTCTCAAAAGTCACCCAGAGGTGACGACGAGATGGAACTCTACCTGTTAGAGGGGCATCGTCTAGGAACTGGTATGTTCAATTGAAACAGGAAGGGGAGTCATAGCCATGCTTATTATGAGGTTCTGGGAGAGAGCAAAAGGTCATGTCAAAGAATCAAGGAAATGACTAGCCCAACTGCGTGGAGGGAGGGTCTTGCGCATGCCTGATTGTGCAGAGAGGTGGCCATAGCTACCTTCCCAGCCCTGCTGACTCCAGGGAAGACACATTAGGACCTGTGTATTGGGCTCATTTCACACCCCAATGCCTTTGCTTAGGATATACCTAAACTAGAGAAACTAAAAACAATTCTAAGGCCTGGATTGGCCTCTTGCCCCTTTGTAGTATCCCCTGCTTCTGGGTTGTCAGCCTCTCTTACTAAAGGAGTCACCCCTGTCCCTAGACCAAGGCAGGGTCAAAGTAGAGAGCCAAGAGATAATGGTGGCGAAGGATTAGAAGAGAACTAATATCCTAATCCTCACTCTCCAAACACAGAATAAACCCTGCCCTTTGCTTTGGTCGCACCCAGTGTGCTGCTTGGAAATCTGCTTTTAGCAGGACAAGCTCATGGGGCCCTTGTAGTTTCTTTGAGCTGCCAACATCTACTTCTATAGGCCTGTAGGCTGTGGCTCACACAGGTCATGCGCAAAGGTGCATAGCTAAAATGCATGGACCAAGGTTTGTAGTGGAACTTAAGCCCACTTTGCCTGGTTTCCTCCCCCATTCTTCAGCTCATGGGGTACAAAGTTGTTGGAGCTTCGTATCCCTATCAGGGCTCCAAGAAGGCAGAACTAGATGATCTGACAGGGTTTTTTTTTTTTTTTCAGCTACAGCAGACTCTGCACAACCATTGATCACCTTCAGGTGGTTTTCCCACAGTTGTGTAACTGTTCATAGGGAGGCCTGGCTCAGAAAGGGAAGGTAACTCAGAACAGCGTCTTCCTTTGAGAAAGCTGACAGGTCCAGTGCATCCAGTCTTTGGCTGGGGCCTTAAAATGATAATGTTAGAAGGGGGTGAGAACAAGAGGTCCACGTTAAATATGTCTGGCAAGCTGCCTTTTAGCCCTGGGATCTAATGGTATATCATTTTGTATCTCTTAAAGATCATATATGAACACAGGACTCCTGCATTCCCTCCCCTGCTCTGTGCATGTGTGCGTGAGTGTGTATGTGTGTATGTATGTGTGCGCATGTGCATGTGTGTGCACAAGTGCACATGTGACCTTTTACTCTACATTTTTGGATATGCCTGGATCTATATATCTTTATACATGTTCTTGGAAGGGTATGCAGTTATATGTGTGTGTACCCACATCAGTGGTTCTCAACCTTCCTAATGCTGCTACCTTTAATACAGTTCCTCATGTTGTGGTGACCCCTAATATAACATTATTTTTGTTCTTTCCTAGCTGTAGTTTTGCTACTGCTATGAATGGTAATGCAAATATCTACGTTTTCCGATGGCCTTAGGTGACCCCTGTGAAAGGGTCATTGGACTACACCGAAAGGAGTTGTGGCCCACAGGTTGAGAACTGCTGATCTACATACTTGTCTATGTGTGTTATCTGTGTGTGCACCTACATTCATGTGTTTTTGTATGTATTCATACTTGAATATGCCTATGTGTATATGGCCGAATGTGCACCAATGCACATCATATATGTTTTGTGTTCATGGGCACATCCATGCATGGAATCATAGGTGTTTCTTGTGCATGGGATGGAGATCTCTGACCTTCTCTTTTAGTTTCTCTAGTCCAGTGGCTCCTAAGAAACTGTCATGAATGGGAGTTGTTGCTGAGCACCTCGGGTTAATGGGCACAAAGGGATGTAAAGGATGTAATGTAAGTTCGTGTCGAGCATCTGGCATAGTAGATGGGAAACATCTGATGCATCAAACACCAAAGTCACCTTCATTTCCCTTCCTTCATTGTCTTCATTCTACCCAACTCTTCCCGACGCTCCCTGTCCATCCCCAGCTCTCACTGTCCTGGCCCCTCCTTCCCTCCACCCTTCCACATCACCCTTACCTGCTCTGGCTGCTGGAAGGCTTCTCCTGAACCCACCCATTTAATTATATGCCCACCTTCTTAAAATCGACTCCCCGGGTCCCTGGACTTCAAGATCTCACAGGTAAGGATACTGATTATTTTTTTTATTTTTTTTTTAATTTGATGAAAACAGACATTGAAATTTCTCAGTCTTCTTTTGCAAAAGAAATATCATCTGAACCCTAAACCCATAGGAAAGACTCAATAATTTCCAAATAAAGACTAGTGCATTGAATGGAATTGATTTGTATATCTAAAAACTGCACATCGTCTTTGCTTTTCTTCAATTCTACCATATATAAGCAAACCTTTTCACACAAAAAAATCCCCAGTAAAAGAAGACCATTAGCCCCCAGATCAATGTCAAGCCCCATTTCTTACTCTCTGTGCCCCTCTCTTCCCACCAGTCACCATGAAATGTGCCCTACCTCAGCCCACCGACCATACACCAACTTTCAGACTCAGCACCCTCTTGCCAGTCCTTGCTCATGTAGTTCCCTCTGTCAGGCATGCCTGGAATCTCCTGCCCCTCTTTGTGGCCTGACAAACTCCTCTCTTCCTTCCACCCTCAGGCTCAACCTAGATGTGACCTCCTGTGAAATCTTTCCACGTCTCCCTGGATGGAATGGGGCTTCCCTTCCTAAAAGCCCAGCAAGTCTTCAGTCCTATCTTACAGTCAGCCTTGTTACTCCAAAGTCTTCCCAGGAGACTGTACTTTGAGGAGCTATATCATATCAAGAAAAGCATAGACATTAGCATCCAGACTCCTAACAGTACCAGTCACAGCTGAGTGGCATTGTATCACTTAGCCATTTAAAGTGTCACTTCCACAAGTATCAAAGAAATAAATTACTGGATAGCGGTAAGGGGTCATCCGGGTCTGGTGCACACAAATACTAAATACACGTTAGTGTCTTGGTTCTTGAGAACAGAAATTGCATTCCACATTCCCATAGATTCTGCTGTGTTCCCACATTTCCCATGACCAGGACAGAGCAGGCCTTCAACAATTATTTAGTGCCTGGTTGGCTGGCTGGGTAGTATAGTGCTTGGCATGTAATGAGGGTTTGATGAACATCTGTCATGATTCTCATTCTCTCTTGAAGGATGCAAGCCACACCCTTTCTGTCTTATGTAGCTCCCTGGTACCTAATACACAGTAGATGCTTGCTATATGTTGATGGATTTCAAATATAATAATAATAATAATAATAATAATAATAATAATAATAATACACACCTTGTGTATTATTGTGTGGGTGTCACACGCCAGGCATCATGCTAGAAACCTCACACCTTAGCTCTTTATATTTGCAAATATTTTACTATGTAAACAGTAATAGCAGATCTCCTAGGTCAGTTTAACTATCTTCATTCTAAAGCTGGAAAACTGAAGCTCAAAAAAGTCAATAATTTTATCATTGTGGCAGGCTTGGGAAGCCAGAGACAACTAGCTTACTTGTAAAAGTTCGGAGACTCAGTCAAGTGACAAAGGGCAGGGGTTGAATCTAGCCTTATGTGGCTCTAAGAGCTAAGCCCAGTTTGAGAAGCGGGCCAGGCCTTCCCAGTCATCATGCAATGGGCTCAGCTGCCTGCGTCCCCAATGAACAGGAGGCATTAGCTGGGCTGCAGCAGGGCAGACGCTTACCTTCACTTTCCTGAAGCAAGCCCAGAAGACATCCAGCAGAGGCATAGTGGTGCGTGAGAAGCTGGAGGCACTCGGCAGGACTCTGCTGAGTGTGAACCCTCTATCTAGGGGAAAAGGCAGAAGAGACCTAGGGCTCTGTCAGAGCCAGCCCTATCCCTGTGCTCCATCAGCGGCACTGGGAACGCAGAGGCGGACAGCAGCAGCAGCACAAGGGCAGGCCCCTCCTGGAGAGTGAAGGGAGGAAAAGACTGGAAAGAAGGAAGGAGGGAGGGAGAGAGGCTGGCTAAGGAGGAGGGACCAGGAGGCGGGTCACTGATTCAAACTCCGCACCGTTAGCCAGTTGGCTGGGACAAACAGCGACACTAATTGAAATTCCCTGAATATTAGTTTCCCCAGCCTGGTTGTCCAGACTGCCTGCTTGATTCACAGGCTCATCCTGCTACCTGTGCATAGGTTCACTGGCCAGATTCCTCCTGGCCTTCTAAGCAACATATGAGCTGTCCCTGGGGACTCCAGGCACCACCAAGACCACATGGAAGCTGAGGAAAGTGCCAGGAAAGCACCAAGGAGCAGATCCTACACAGGGAAAACAAGGAAGGTGTGAAGCCAGTGGGTGGAAGGGGGAAGTCTGTGTCCTTGGACATCCTTCAGACTGGAACTCTGATCTCTGCATCAGGGTGTCATTTCCCAACCCAGTTCTAAAGCCAGCAATGTTGCCTCGGTCTGGCACCCTGCAGAGGTCACAGCCTTCTGGGTCTTTATGTTCCCAGCGTGTACAGTGAGAAGCAGGGTTAGGGGTTTTATTCTGTCATGGATCTGAACCCCATTATGGAGTAAGGTCCAAGGCAAGTCTGGAAAATCCCTGCTGTGGACAAGGACGTCTCTCAGAATTCCTGGGCGGCCCCTGAGAGTCTGCAGAAAGTCAGACCACACCCCTCAAACTGCAAAGGGCTTTTCATCCATCCTCCTGCCTCAGGGCAGATCAGCTCTCCTCTAGCTCACATAGGTTGGGTGTATATGTTTTAAGGAACATCTTCAGAAGGGCTGATGGCTTCCTTCCTTTATCTGCACCGTGCCAAGAACCCTTCAAGTCTTAAAATCTAAACTCAGAACCCTGTGGATGCTATGAAGTCAGTTCTATTAGCAGTAATAGAGCAGTGGGCAGTTCTGGAGGCTTTCTGGGCAGGAAGCCATTTAGAAAACAGTGATCCTTCCACAGGGCACCCACCCTTCCCTAGACCTCAGAAGGCAGGGTGCCATGGCTGGTGTCCAGAGGTTCCCGGGGACCCCATGGCACAGAGCCAGGCTTGGGTCTCTGAGGCGCGGGGGGGGGGGGGGATAGGGAGGTAGGGAGGCAGGGGGATGCCTGTCACCAGAAAGCCCAGAATAACTTACTCCCCCCAGGCCTCACTTCCCTTTCAGAGGCCAAATTGGTGTATGGCAAAGGGTCAAGTTCTAAGACCCTGAAGGGTCCCAAGTCTGCTTTGAGCAAACCTTTGTCTGCCTTTAAGGACTTTCCCCATCACTGTTTTTGTCTTGCAATAGTCTGCGTCCAGATCTGTTTACAGCCTACCCTGTGACCCTCAATTTCCCCATTTACATCCCAAGGAGGTTTACAGAGCTTTATTCCTACTTTGTCCCTAGCTCTGGTTTGATAGTTACCTTACATGGGGCCCTGGTCAGAAAGATAGCAAAGGCTAAGGCAAGAGGCTCCTCCTCAACCACCTCCGGTTAACTGCAGGGCTGAACAAGAAGCTCTGCTACACAGCATGGCAAGCCATGGCAGAGAGAAAGCACTCCTTTAAATGTGAACTCTGCTCCTTCAGCCAGAACCCTGAGCACGGGCTGCTATGGAACAACTGCTGTGGGCCAGAGTGTGGCTGCTTCCAATGGCTGCATAATCCCTTGCTTTCTGGACTTTATCTCTGTCTTTAGATTCAGCCACTGGGAGGAAGTACATCCTCTGTGGCTTTGGGTATTCATTCAGCAAGCAACAGTGAACAGCATTCCACACTGACCTTAGAAAGCCACAGACTTCCGTTTCAACCCTGACCTTCCACAGGACTGTAGCCTTGAAGTGGTCAAGTCCCATGAGTTTCCCAAGTAGCCTGCCCAGATTCCAACCCAGTTCTGTTACTCTCTAACTGGGTGGCCTAAGCCTGTTAATGCCTTAGTTTTCCTATCTGTACAAGAGATAATAAGGGCACCTATTTCACTGGGCAGTTAAACTGAACAAGGTGTAGGATTTAGAACCATGGCTAGCATAATTTAAGTTCTCAACAAATTTTATTAGCCATTGGTGAAGAAGCAGATGCTTTGGAACCTGGCGGACTTAAATCTTGAGTTTCTCTTCTAGCAGTATGCCTTTATCACAGCCCCATCCCTTCTTCAAGCCTAGCTGTGGCTTCACACTTATGCTGCTAGGAGCTAGTGAGATAATGTGTTTGGGTTCCACTGAACACTTTAAATGTTAGTCCCTTCTTCCGTTTTCTGTCTGAGATACTCCTGGTTCCTTGCCTCTAGAAGAACGGTGGCACTATCTTTAGTTCGAATCTAATCCCAGCTACTATGGGGTTGTGTGATCACCTTAGGAGGGACTCTAAGGTTTCCTGGTTTTATTGAGAGCATGGAAATCTCCATCCAGCTCTCTGGGGGTGTTGTCATTATGAAGGAAGGAACGAGGGAGCCTGATGTGAAGGGGGAATTGCCCTTCACACAAGATTTCAATTCTCTTTCCCTTCTCCACACTCATGAGGGCTCTAAGCCCAAGTGGGCGTCCCTGACCTGACCAAAGCCTGACATAGTGGGTCAACAGCGTGGGCAGTTAGTGTTCTTTCTTAGGGTGAGGGATTTGCAGAATGTTAACTATTAAGGAAGGTAGAATAGGAGTGGCTGGACAGCTGTGCACAGGCAGCCATGGAGGCTACTTTGTCAACGCTCGCCTTTCCAGCTGCCTTATTTTTTTCACCCATTCACTGGCCCTGCCCACAGTGGGGTATCCTGTCTAGAGACCAAATGAACATTTTATGTCAAGAAACCCAAGTAAGAGAAAGAAGGCCCAGTGTGGCCAAAGGTGGAGAAGAAGGTAGAGTGCTCTTCTTTCCAAGGTAACTATGGAAGGCTATTGGTCAAACAGAGCCATGGTAACATGGAATGTGCTGAATAGAATGCCTCGGAAAGAGGGCCAGCGGGCAGCGGGCAGCGGTGGCGCCTGGCTTGTGGAAGCAGCAGCTTGCTTAACTCTGGGACTCGGTGTCTGAGCCGAGCGGCTGGAGCGCTGGGCAGCGCTGTGAGGATCTAAGATGGCCACTGAGGAGCAGAGAGTTGCCAACAGTCCCAGCACTAGCAGGGGAAGTTCTGATGGAGACCAGCGGGAGAGTGTCCAGCAGGAACCTGAGCGAGAACAAGTACAGCCCAAGAAAAAGGAGGGGAAGATCTCCAGCAAGACAGCCGTGAAACTGTCAACCAGTACCAAACGAATTCAGAAGGAGCTTGCAGAAATCACGCTGGATCCCCCTCCCAACTGTAGTGCTGGACCCAAAGGAGACAACATTTATGAATGGAGGTCAACTATATTGGGACCCTCAGGATCTGTCTATGAAGGAGGGGTGTTCTTTCTTGACGTTACCTTTTCACCAGATTATCCGTTTAAACCCCCTAAGGTCATCTTCCGAACGAAAATCTATCACTGCAATATCAACAGCCAGGGTGTGATCTGTCTGGACATCCTCAAGGATAACTGGAGTCCAGCCCTGACCATCTCTAAAGTCCTCCTGTCCATCTGCTCACTACTTACAGACTGCAACCCTGCTGACCCTCTGGTGGGCAGTATTGCCACACAGTACATGACCAACAGAGCGGAGCACGACCGGACGGCCAAACGGTGGACCAAGCGGTACGCCATCTAAGGGCCTGCGTGTGGCAGCACATTCACCAAGTGCATCAATAGCCCACCTGCCCCTTCCAGACCTCCGTTCTGTTTCCTGTTTTTATTAAATTTTAAACTGTTTTGTGATGGTATGTCATTTGTCCCTCCTCCTTCCTACTGCCACCTCCTCCTCTTCTCTCTGTCCCTCTTTATCCCTTTCATTCAATTTTTGGTTTCTGTTAACTTGAAAGAGTTGGACTTCTCCCACTGCAGTGTGGATGGGAGCTTCTGTTTTAAGTATGAACCACGTTGAAGCTGTACCAGTAAGACCTTTCATACAGAGCTTTGTGTTACTGTGTGCTTTGGATTTTTTTTGTTTGTTTGTTTGTTTTATCTTTTTTTCTTTTATGTGCTCTTGGGGAAAACACACATTCAGAAGTATATCTTGTTTCCATTTAAATGTAGTGCATAGGGTTAATTTTTTGTACTGAAGTCTTTGTTGGTGGGTACACGCTACTGGGAACAAGGTTTTGTACAAAATGTCCAATCAGAATCACTGTGCATTACTGAGACCCTGCCTATCACTAGCCTTCTGTCCCCCACACAGAAGACTGGACAAAATAATATGTATTTTGATTTACTTAAGTGCTTGTAAGTTTCTTAGGGACCTGCCACTTTTGACTGTGGATCAATTGGTGTATTCTTGTATTATTAATGCCTCAATAAATCACTGTGGCAGATCAAAAAAAAGAATACATCAGAAACACTGAAACAAGACTGCTTTGCACTATTAAAAATGAAGGGCTCCATGGAATTTCATTTTTCTGGCTTACACCTAGCAGTATTATCATATTATGAGTCAAGATGGAAATAAAGAATATTGACTGACTTTTAAAATATACTTAAAAATTTTAATGCTAGCATAAATAAATATTTAGAACATATTTTATAAAATCTGTAAGTAATATTTACAGAACAAAGAGAAAGCCACTGAGTGTTGTTGTTTTACATTTCTGGATTTAGTATCTTACATCTCGATTCTCATAGCAGCCTCTGCATTCAGCTTATTGGTTTAGGTTAAAATATATGAAGAAATTCTTCCTTCCACAGATATATAGTTTCTGATGAGAGACTTCAGTTTTCCTTTAAAGGGTTCTGGGTCCTCTGGCTCTTACAATCTTTCTGCCCCGTTACAATGTTCCCTAAGCCTTAGGTGTGGGAGTGTTTTGTGGGTGTATCCATTGGGACTAGGATGCAGAACTCTGCATATAGACTTTGCTGTGACATTGTGTCTCCTAGAAACATCAGAAGCTGCACTAGTAAAGTTTTTCCCATGACTTCCCAGATGTGAACCAAACAAGGCTGCCAAGAAACAAATCAAACTACATGGGTAAATGCCCCAGATGACCTCAATACAATAAGAGAGGTGCTCTTCCCCAGGGAAGAGCATACCAATTGGTTGTCCGGTGCCAAATGGTCAGCCCTGAAAAATGTGCAAAAAGTAACATGTGAATTCAACAGGTTATATTTGAGAATGTGTGTGTGTGTGGATTCAATAACAATTTATTTTTTAAAATAGGCCATGAATTTGAAGGAGAGCAGGGAAGGGTATATGAAAGGGAAGGGAGAAATGTTGAAATTAAAACGCAATCTCAAAATTAAAAAAAAAATAAAAGATTTAAAGATTGTGGAAAGGAAAGGTTCTCAGGGATTCTTAAGCCACTTAGAGAACTTAGAGAAACTTCGAGAAACACTGTATTAGAAGATCCAAATTCAACCATATCGGCACATCCTGGAACCTCTGAGCTAGAATTCTTTCAGAGCACCCAGTTTGAAAGCTCTCACTGTGCAAAAAGGAAATGCAGGACCTGAATAAGGAAAGGGGTTACCCAGTTGCATGTAGCAGGCCATTGGCAGAGCTCAGGCATGGCTGGATCGAGGACTCCTGCTTCCTAGGAAAGTTGTTGTCCTAGTGCTTTTAATGAAATAAATCTTTCAATCTGCAGGTGGAAGCCATGGTATGGTGGTGAGTCCTGTTTCTGCTCACAGAGAGGCTTGGGTACCAGCATCAGGTCTGTAACCGATGACACAGTTAGAGCTTTCTAAATCACCCAAAGATCAAAGCACAGGCCTCAATGTAAGAAAGCCCCAGGTTTCTACCAGCCTCCAGAGTCTAAAAACCTGGGCCCATAAAAGGTTCTTACACACTCAGGCAGGCATCCCATGGCAGAGCAGAATCAGTTACATGGTAGGCAAAAAGGAAGAGTAAAATCAGAGCCAATGAGAAGGCTCAACAGGTAAAGGCGCTGTTGCCAAGCGTGACAGCCTGACTTCTAGCCCTGAGACTCACATGGTGGAAGGAGAGAGAATCCATTCCTGTGCCCCGTGACGCTGCTGTGGCACTGAGAAGACTCCAGCCACCACACATGCAAATCAACAAGTGAGATTATGTTTCTTAAAGGAAAAGTAAAATCTACATTGCATGAAAAGTATTTGCATATTTATCTGTTTACACCCTACCTTTTATTGTCTAGCAATTCATTCCTTAAATATTCATTGGACATCTACTGGGTATATATGAAAGAAGAAATTTTGAAAAGTTTGATTTTCTTTTCTGACCACCGCTGGATGACTAGAAGTGCACAAAAGTTCCTAGGAGACAAACATTTATGCTACAGTCTCCAAACATCAGTTTGCTTCTCTACCGAGAAGCTATAATAACTATGCTATTAGAGACAGGCATTCAGTGGCAGAAATGTCCCCTGAGGGAACAGCTTTCCAGTATACATGCATCTTCTTCAATGAAAAACTATTCAGACTGGCATCCAGCACATTCTACCAACAGAAGACATGACCTTATATGACCGCCCTTTGCTTTTCAGTCATCCATTCACTTATTAATTCATCTGGTAGAATTTAATGGTCAGTAAGATCTTTACCTCGAAGATACGGAGATAAGGATTTGTGTTACATGAACTTTTCCTGGAAAGACATATACCAGCAACAGTCCAAACTCATCATTCCATCCAAATTTAGCTTGGAGAACCAATGAATATACTAGACTTTCTTACAGAAACAAGAATGCGATGGGGGAATAGTTTAGCTCCTTTTCTGTTGCTATGACAAAAACCACCATGAGCTAGACATCTGTTGCAATATGTGTCCCTCTTATATATAACAGGGAAGCTGCACCCATGAAATCCCAAGAATATGGTCACCTAAACAAAACACGAACAATGACAACACCAGTTGACATACAAATATGGATTGGAAAAATACAGCAAGGCCCTACCTCTAAATGAAGAACTACAAGCAATTAATGATTGCTGAGAGAAGGTGAATCAGCCTTCCCCTAGGATAAGCCCACTAACTAGTTAACCAGTACTGAGTAGTCAGCCCTAAAATATACATATTAAAGGGACTCGGCATGCCATACTTACATATTTACTCATGTAGATATACACAAACATCATACATATCATATCTACATATGTATAATATATATCAATAATAATTAAAGAAAAAGAGGCCATGGATTTAAGAGGGAATGGGAGGACTTGATAGAAATTAGAAGGAAGGGAGAAAATGATCTAAATACAGTAGACATATGTAAAATTAAATAATAAAAATTATTTATATATAAAAACAAAAACCATTTTAACAATAACAAATTATTGTGAATAAATTTTTGTAGCTAAACATACATGTAAATATACCATGCAGAGAAATATAGCTGCACATATATGTTTATGCACTAGTGTGTAATTGTAGAAATGCATATTGGAAGGAAGAAAAATTGTACTGGAAAGTTTGTTCCTAAAAAATGTTAATGTAACCAGAGATTAACATATCAGACCCAGTAAATCAGACCTAGAAAAACAAACAAACATTGCATAGTGGCTGTTAAGCCCAGAGGACAGCATTTAACAATTTGTAACAATACTCACCATTTATTGAGCACTTCATGTATCTTACTTCTGGTCTAAAATGCCATCAAAGCTTTATACCATTTAGTTTTAAAAGCAAATCTATATCGAAATTATTCTTGGAATTCACACTTTACAGATGAGGAAACTGAGTTTCAGAGAGGTGACATATATTTTGTTGTTATAAATACAGCACAGCTAGTTCATTCACTTGCTTGTGGACATGTGAAGGTTTTTTTTCCAACTTTTACTACTAGAATAGGTGTTACGTACTGTTCTTAGACTGTTATGAATATGATTTTATCACTCATGGATAAGTGCCTAGAAGTAGCATTGTTGGATCATAGATGAAATAAAAATATGTTTACCATTAAAAAAATGGTGGCAAATCTTATCCAGTGTCACATAGAAAAATTACAGACTGTAGTACACATAAAAGTCATCTGAGCCCAAAGCCTACGCTTTTACACTTGACCCTCTGCTCAAACATGACCCCTGCCCTAGCACAGAGCTAGCTCATGTTGCATAGGAGAATTAAGCCAAGTAGACAACGAGATTTGATCTAAAATAGAACCCAAGAAGACAGAAGTTGAGAGATAGGAAAGGTGCTATTGGAGCCTAGGTGACAGTCTGTTCAAGGGATTTAAAGGACCTAGGGGAAGAGGTAATATTTGGATTGAAAGATGGGGTAGAATTGCGGAACTGGTGCTATACGTATTCCAGACAGGGGAAATAGTGTTTTCAAAAATCTAAAAGGAGCGGTTCAGTAATTGCATATGAGAAACTTTACTCAGATGGTCTGTGGCAAATGGTGCACAAAATGGCTGTACTGAACAAATAAAACTATAGGTCTGCCAATTAAATTTGAATTTTAGAAAGGCAATATATCCTTCTTTAGTGTGTCTAAAATTCAGTTTGACTAGTTTCCTATATTTTCTATGCCAATCTCAAAGGTACATAACAGATATGATAAGGTTAGGTTAGTTTAGAAACAGATCACAGTCAGCCTCCAATGTCAAGTGAAGTAATAACCAACTTGACCGTGAACATATGCCTCCCTGAGCTTCAGTTTTTCCCCATCTGTAAATGTGAGAACACTAGATTATATCTGTGCTTCCCAAATGTGGTGCATATTTCTTTTAAAAATATACACGTTGTGGTGATTAATATTGCCCACTTGAGAGAATATAGAACCACAAGAGACAAGTCTCTGGGCATATCTGTAAAGGATTACATAGGTTAAATTCATTGAGGTAGGTCAACCCATTCTAAATGTGGGAGGGGCCATTCCACAGGCTGGAGTCCCAGATGTCATAAAAAAGGAGAAAGCTTACTGAACACAGGCATTCCCTTGCCACTTTCTGCTTCCTAGCTGTAGACAAAGCATGGTGAGATGCCTCCTGCTGCCAGATCTTTTCTACCAAGATGAAGTACTCTCCTGGAAAGTCTAAGGCCAAACAACTTCTTTTCTTAAGCTGATTTTCATATCCTGGCTTCTATTCAGATCCTGTAAATATCTTGCCTTTACTTTTTTTTTCGGGGGGTGGGGGCAAGGGATTGTGTTGTAGCAATGAAAAAAAAACCTACTAGAGAAAAAATGGAGATGTAAAGTGGGATAGTTGTTGCAATTAACTTGACTGTGCTCCTAGGCTTGTGGAAATGGTTTGTGAGTGCCATATGGAAGAGTTTAGGGCTCTGGGCTACAAAAGCCCTTGATGCTGTAAGCAGAGGCTAATAGGTCATTATGGTGGTAATTCAGAAGACCTGAATATGAAGAGAAATTCACACAGTGGAGGTCCAGCTCATGATGTTCAGAAGAGGAGTCAGGCTCAAAAGAAGCAGTAATAATTTTTTAATTTTATTCATTATTATTGAGCATCTGGTGTGTATGTGTGTGTGTGTGATGCATGCATATGTGACACAGCATGTCTGTGGAGGTTACAGGACAACTTTTGGGAATTGATTCCTTTCTTCTACTGTGAGTTACAGGGACTGAGTTAAGATCTTCCAGCTTGCAAGACAAGCACTTTTATCCACTGAGTCCCTTACTGGCCCAGAAGTAGCTGTAACTGTTAAAGAGATCAGCACTGTTTAAAAAAAGAAGCCTTCGACCAGCTGTTCAGCAGGGAAAGACATCGCCAAACAAGCCTGGAGACCTGCGTTCAATCTCCAGGATTTATATAAAGGTAGATGAGGAGAATCAACGTCATAAAGCTGTCACCTGATCTCCATGTATACACCGGGACACATACACCAACATACACAGATACACAGACCCACACAATAATAAATAACTATTACAAAAAAAGAAACAAAAGAAAAGGAAAGGAAAGGAAAAAAGAAAAGAAAGAAAAGGAAAAGAAAGGAAAAGAAAAGAAAAAAAAGAAAAGAGAGAGAAACCTGACTGAGCACTGAGACAATAGGATCGGTGCCCTTTATCTTGTGGGACCTTTATCTTGTGGAAATGCAAATTCATTTGAAAGGAGAGTCTAAATTGCAAATTCTACTATAGTAGTTGCCAGCTTTAAATAAAAAGCTGGGCATAGTGGCACACACCTTTTATCCCAGCACTCAGGATGCAGAGGCAAGTGGATCTGTGTGAGTTTAGTCTACATAGTGAGTTCTAGGACAACCAGAGCTACATAGTGAAACCTTTCCTGAAACAAAAATAAACTAGAAAAGTGTTTCTCTAGGCTTAGCACACACAGATTTCAACAATTAAGGCTTAAGGGGCTCAGGCTGCTTCTTAAGCAGCAGGCAGAATGCTGCAGCATCACCTATAGTGAGTGTACTGGGTTTGCAGACTTGAACGTTGAAAGGTGAGGGCACAATGCAGGCTTATGACAAATTTCCAGAAGATTCCTGGGGTTAGGCAATGTGTGGCAGGGTCAGGTTCCCTATACTGCATGTTTACTGATTGCATGGCGCTGTGAATATTAAACATAGTTTCAAATGAAGAGTCCAAGATGTTGGTGATGCCAGACCCATGGTATTTCTCTTGAAAAAAAAAAAAGAGTAGGGCTGGTCCAATTAAGAGGCTTAATGTGCTCCAGGCAGGAGAGATGGATGGGTGGGGCTACTCAAACCCTGTGAAACCCAGATGATTTCATCACAAGTTCCCGCGCTGGACCTAGAAATGCAGGATTTGGTGTTACCCTGCTGGATTTTGGTCTTGCTTTGGTCCATTTTTTCCTTGCTGTCCCCTTTCTTCTCTTTTGGACTGGGGATGTTTATTCTGTGCCATTATGTATTGAAACCATGTAGCTTATTTTGTATTTTATAGTTTCTCACAGTTAAGAAATGGCCTGGGGTCTCAGATGAGACCTAGACTTTTAATAGTATGGGAACCATTAAAAGACTATAGGGACTCCTGAAGTTGGACTGATTATATTTTTCATTATGAGGTGGACAAGGGCCGGTGGGGGGGAAGGGAGTGAAAAGTTATGAATTGTAAATGATATGCTTGGGTATGAAGTTGTGATAGTTAATATTGTCACCTAGACAGAATCTAGACCTACAAAAGAGTTATGCCTCTGAACATGTCTGTGAGGGTATTTCTGAATTAAGTTGAGGGGGGAGCCCCACTGTAAATGTGGCCAGCAGCATTCCATAGGCTGTGGTAATAAATTGAATAAAATTAAGAAATGGAGCATGGTGCACACATTATTCACCCCTCTTGCTCACTAACTGGATGTGATTTGAGCATTTGTCTCCTTCCCTGCCATGATGAAGTTTATCTCTTAGACCTGTAAGCCATGATATGCCTTCCCCCTACTTAAGTTGGTTTTGTTAGGTATGCTCTTGGAGCAAAACAATTTACTAATACAGGTACCTAAGTCACCACTCCCCATATATATTTAATGGTAACCTTAAGGAGTAGAGCATAACTCTGGTGATTTTGACAAACAGATGAGTTTACAAATGAGACAGCTAGTTGACCCTAAGAGCCTTCTAGTTCAAATGTCCTTTGTGACCAACTTGAGACTGCTTAAGAGGCAGTCTACACCTTTATGCAATTAGGTTGGTAAATCCCCTCTAACCCCGAATTTACTCATTAGCAAGCTTCAAACGTTTTCACCAGTGACTTTGGAACTCCCTTTCAGTTCTCTCCTAGATTCCAGAGGTGACCATATTAAACGTCCCCAGCATGATGATTTCAGGCAGCTAGGAAGCCGCCAATGATTTCCTTCCTGCAAAATGTCCCTTTCCTTGGGACGAAATTTCTTCATACTCAAGGGTTCCTGCCCTCTGTCACAGTTGGACGCTGACCAGCATTTCCAAGCCCCAGCAGCTTTTTTCTCAGCTGTGAAAAAGCCCAATATATTGAAAGATAGAGGCAGAGCAGGAGATAGAAGGCCCCGCAAAGATCAAGTTTTTCTGCATTTCTTTGCCAGGCTCAGGAGCCCCTACCTTAAACCAACCTATTCTAATTCCTTCAGCTCTATCCTTAAACAAGAGAGCTCCCCAGGAATAAGGCTGAGTCTCAGCTGGGGTTGGGTAGAGGAGGCAGCAGTGACTGAGTGCCCTACAGGGATAGATGTTAGGCATCCCATAGAATCAAGTCCAGCCCAGGATGCCTGCCTCCCAGTGATTGACCAAAATCAGCTCACATAGATAACTCAGATCCTTCCAAGGTGGAAATAAGCCTTCCTAGAGACTTGAGCTTCATGAAAGCAAGCCCAACATTCAGAGGTGTGTCTGTCCTTCAGAGCCAGACTATGAGACTTAGGATAAGGCACTTATAGGTTTCTGTACCACTATTGCCCTAAATACCAGCGATGCAGAGTTTGGGGAAGTAAAGTACCTGGGATATGTAGAAGAATAAAAACAACCAATAAGAACAACAACAACAACAGTAACAATAATGAGGATGGCAAAAAAAAAACCTGATAAAAATAATAACAAGCACAGTTGTGGCTACTATACACGAGCGCTTCCAACGCACCGGGCATTGCTGGACTGCCTCATTTGATGCTCACACCAATCTTGTAGATTATGTAGGATGAGATTCCAAAGGAGGTTCTAAGAGTTCCAAGGAGGTACCAATTCTACGTGGTTACTTCTAATCCTGGCAGGCTAGCTTCTGAGTCCACATAAGCAGCCTTCATGCTCAGTTACCCTTTGCAAGAAAGTTCTGTTCAAAGAGAAATGGAAAACAGCATCCCCACCCATTGTAGTTCTTCTTTTGAAAGGTCCCCATCTAGATCATTTGCCACTTTTTATAAAACTTGATGATTCACAGATTTGGTTGTTTTTAAGGTTTTTAGTTTTATATACAAAGAGTTGGCAACTATTTTCCCCATTCTTTAGGCTGTCTCCTTTTGCTCAGTTGAAAGCTTTTTCGGCTTTTTTGCTCTCATCCCAGTTAGAATATCTACCCACTCTTCAAAAATTGCTGGCAAGAAGTGTCAAAAAAGGAACTCATATAATGGCAGTGAAAATTACATTAGTACTGTCATTACAGAAAACTGTTATAAAGGGTCCCCAAAAGTAGAGACAGAGAGATTGTTCAGTGGGTAAAGTGCTTTTCCCCCCAAGCATTAGGGCCACAGTTTAGATCCACAGCACTCCCACATACCCAGAATTACACATCACTGGGAGGTGAAAATAGAGGATCCCAGAGGGTCACTAGCCAGCAATTCTAGCCAATCAGTGGGCTTCAGATTCAGTGAGAGACCTTGTCTCAAAATAAAGAGGAAACCAATAGAAGATAGCAATGTCAACCTCTGGCATCTGCAGACACACACACACAGAAGTACACACAGAGAGAAGTTCTCTCTCTCTCTCTCTCTCTCTCTCTCTCTCTCTCTGTCTCTCTCTCTCTCTCTCCCCTTCCCTCCCTCCCTCCCTCCCCCTTTGAGTGTTCAGTAGTTTGAATGAGAAATGTCCTCAGATATTTGAACACTTGGTGCCCCCGTTGCAGTGCTGTTTGGGGAGGTTGTGGAATCATTGGGAGGTGTAGTCTTTTTGGAGGAAGTATGTCGCTGAGGGCTGGCTTTCAGTGTCTTGCCACCCCGCTTCTTTCTGCTTTTTGCTTTCTTTTTTTTTTATTTTTTTATTTTTTTATTCGATATAATTTATTTACATTTCAAATGATTTCCCCTTTTCTAGCCCCCCTACTCCCCGAAAGTCCCGTAAGCCCCCTTCTCTCCCCCTGTCCTCCCTCCCACCCCTTCCCACTTCCCTGTTCTGGTTTTGCCAAATACTGTTTCACTGAGTCTTTCCAGAACCAGGGGCCACTCCTCCTTTCTTCTTGTATCTCATTTGATGTGTGTATTATGTTTTGGGTATTCCAGTTTTCTAGGTTAATATCCACTTATTAGTGAGTGCATACCATGATTCACCTTTTGAGTCTGGGTTACCTCACTTAGTATGATGTTCTCCAGCTCCATCCATTTGCCTAAGAATTTCATGAATTCATTATTTCTAATGGCTGAATAGTACTCCATTGTGTAGATATACCACATTTTTTGCATCCACTCTTCTGTTGAGGGATACCTGGGTTCTTTCCAGCTTCTGGCTATTATAAATAGGGCTGCTATGAACATAGTAGAGCATGTATCCTTATTACATGGTGGGGAATCCTCTGGGTATATGCCCAGGAGTGGTATAGCAGGATCTTCTGGAAGTGAGGTACCCAGTTTTCGGAGGAACCGCCAGACTGATTTCCAGAGTGGTTGTACCAATTTGCAACCCCACCAGCAGTGGAGGAGTGTTCCTCTTTCTCCACACCCTCTCCAACACCTGCTGTCTCCTGAATTTTTAATCTTAGCCATTCTGACTGGTGTAAGATGAAATCTTAGGGTTGTTTTGATTTGCATTTCCCTAATGACTAATGAAGTTGAGCATTTTTTAAGATGCTTCTCCGCCATCTGAAGTTCTTCAGGTGAGAATTCTTTGTTTAACTCTGTACCCCATTTTTTAATAGGGTTGTTCGGTTTTCTGGAGTCTAACTTCTTGAGTTCTTTATATATATTGGATATTAGCCCTCTAGCTGATGTAGGATTGGTGAAGATCTTTTCCCAATTTGTTGGTTGCCGATTTGTCCTTTTGATGGTGTCCTTTGCCGTACAGAAACTTTGTAATTCTTGCTCTTAGAGCATACGCTATTGGTGTTCTGTTCAGAAACTTTCTCCCTGTACCGATGTCCTCAAGGGTCTTCCCCAGTTTCTTTTCTATTAGCTTCAGAGTGTCTGGCTTTATGTGGAGGTCCTTGATCCATTTGGATTTGAGCTTAGTACAAGGAGACAAGGATGGATCAATTCGCATTCTTCTGCATGCTGACCTCCAGTTGAACCAGCACCATTTGTTGAAAAGGCTATCTTTTTTCCATTGGATGTTTTCAGCCTCTTTGTCGAGGATCAAGTGGCCATAGGTGTGTGGGTTCATTTCTGGATCTTCAATTCTGTTCCATTGATCCTCCTGCCTGTCACTGTACCAATACCATGCAGTTTTTAACACTATTTCTCTGTAGTATTGCTTGAGGTCAGGGATACTGATTCCCCCAGATTTTCTTTTGTTGCTGAGAATAGTTTTAGCTATCCTGGGTTTTTTGTTGTTCCAGATGAATTTGATAATTGCTCTTTCTAACTCTGTGAAGAATTGAGTTGGGATTTTGATGGGTATTGCACTGAATCTGTATATTGCTTTTGGCAAAATGGCCATTTTAACTATATTGATTCTACCGATCCATGAGCATGGGAGGTTTTCCCATTTTTTGAGGTCTTCTTCCATTTCCTTCTTCAGAGTCTTGAAGTTCTTGTCATACAGATCTTTCACATGTTTGGTAAGAGTCACCCCAAGATACTTTATACTGTTTGTGGCTATTGTGAAGGGGGTCATTTCCCTAATTTCTTTCTCAGCCTGCTTATCCTTGCTTTTTGCTTTCTGCTTGGATTTGAAGGTGTGAGCTCCCAGCTTCCAGATCCTGCAGCTCTGCTTGTCTCTTGAAGCTGTGTTTCCCTGCCATGACGGACTCTTAGCCCTCAGGATCTATAATTCCAAATAAACTCTTTTTTCCATAAGTCATTTTTTGGTCATAGGGTATTTATCACACCAATGGGAAAGTGACTAATACAGAGTGCTCACTGCTCTTACAGAAGACCCAGTTCAGTTCCCAGCACCCATGCTTGGCTTCTTAGAAATCCTGTAACACCAACTCTAGGAGATCCAACATCTTCTTCTGACCTCCACGGCTACTGGCACACAAGTGCACATATGTGCACACAAGCATGCATTCATAAACATACATGTATACACATAAACAAAAATAAAAAGAAATCTTTAAATAAAACCTTCCAAATGATTCAGAGATCCCATTACTGAAGAGCTATCCAAGGGAAGCAAAACTTCTGCCTTCACTGCAGTACTGTTCACAATAGCTGAAAGATGGAAGCAATCTCAGTCTCTATCAAAGGATGAATGAATAAAGAAATGTGATACCTGTGTACAATGGAATACTATTCAGCCAAGAAAAGAATGAAATTTTGTCATTTTCAGTAAACGGAGAGGAACAGAAAAGTATAATGAAATAAGCCTGATCCAGAAAGATTGGTAGTAAATGTCCCATCTTTTATAAACAAACTAAAAAACATTTTACTTGAAAGTAGAATTGAGATTACTGGAGATTAGGAAGAGGAGGAGGGAGGACAAAGGGAGGCTGGATTTAATCTGTGCACATGGTATGCATGCATGTAAACCTCACACTGAATATTAATATATACAACTAATGGTCAGCATTTTTCCAAGCCCCCAGCTACCCCGCTAGCTCATTTTCAGTTATTTGGAGTGTCTCCAATAGTAATCCATACGTTCTTCGGTCTCCTAGACCACTGAATGGCCTTAGCCAGGCCTGAGGACACAACCTATGGCTAAGGACATTCCTCTGGAGACAGTTTAAGACTATGGACATTGCAATTAGCTTGTTAGTACAGATCCTGTTCACTATATCAATTGTCTCTTCTAGTGTCCTGGACACCTAGTGTATAATCAGTGATGTAATGTTAAACTTTGATTCCAGAGGAGCAGAGATTACTGTTAGAGAACCAGGATAAAGAGCGACATGGGGTCTAGTGTTGTCTAAAGCAGTAAATACAAATCTCTCTTCCTCTTCTCTCAAACCCACTTCCTCTTCTCTCTTATAAAGTGTCACAATGTATCCCAGGTTGGCCCTGAATTTGAGATCCTACTCCCATAGCCTACTAAGTGCTATGCACCTGTGATCTATAACATTGGACTCTGGCCACAGAATTCAGGAGCAATCTCTTCTTTGCGTATACGGAGTTCCCCCATTTGTGTATTTCATTTAAGCAAGGAGCCAACATTTATCCTCACACTCCAGTCACGTTTCTAATTACTATCAACACAACAGTGAATGGTGTGGGGGACAGGTCCTGCCCTCCTAGAGCTTATATTCTAGTGGGGAAGAGAAACAAAAAGTAACTAAATATACAGTGAAAACAAAAGGACAGATGATAGAGTCCATACAAGACATGGCTGGGGAAGACGATGACAATGATTGGACTAGTGGGGGGCTGGAGAGATGGCTCAGTGGTTACAAGCACAGACTGCTCTTCCAAAGGTCCTGAGTTCAATTCCCAGCAACCACATGGTGGTTGTAATCGGATCTGATGCCCTCTTCTGACCTTCAGGCATAAGTGAAAATAGAGCACTAATATGCCCAAAATATATAAATAATCTAAAAACATCATTTAAAACAAAACAGCAGACCAGTAGCCTGTTCCAGTGACAGTGTCTTTATGAAAGCAGGGTCTAGCGCTCTGGGGACCGTGGCCCCCCCCTGCTTTGCTGTAGTTGAAACTGGAATATCAAGTGCTGGAGACTGAAAGCTGGGAAGACCGAGTCTTAGTTCTAGCTCTAGTGCCCAGAAAGTCCTCCTTTGCCTTTAGCTTTTTTAAAATGTCTTTTTAATTATGGAGGGTTGTGCATGGTGGGGGTGGGGGCATTGGAGGAGCTGTGCACACGAGAGCGAGTGCTCAGAGGAATCAGAGCCACCTCTGGAGCCAGAGTTAACACCTGATGGGAACTGGCCAGTATGGGTGCTAGGAATCAAACTCTTGGTCCTCTGGAAGCACACTATGCTCTTAACTGCTGAGCCCTCCCTTTTGTGGTTTTGTCTCTACAGAGACCCCTCTTCTTCTGGTCCCTGCCTCAAGGATCCTTCGCTTTCCCTGCTGGCTCTGCTTGGTAGTTCCCCTTTACACAACAGACATTTCCAGAGGAAGAAGGCAGAGCAGATGCCAGAGGCCTGAGTGTGCAGAAGTGGCACTTCTGGAGCCCCGTGCCTTCCGCCCAGGAAAGCCAGAGAGCCAGGCCTGAGAGGGTCCCTAGATAGCCTCAAGCCACTCCTGGCAAGAGAGTACGAAAGATTCTTAGAGGCAACTAACGTTGCTCCTCAGCTCCCTTTCTTAGTATTGCCCATGGAGAAGCAGGGAAGGGCCTCAGTGATGGTCCAGCCTAGCTGTTTATAAAACACCAGAGTTCAGCAGAAAGCCCTAGAAACTGTGTGCAAAGACACAACTGTGATTCTGCCTCCTTAGACTGGGAGTGGGGTCTGTGCACCCAGTGTTTGGAAGGAAGCTTCTCATAGAAGTTTAATAAGCTGTACTGGCTATAAGCCACTGCTCTGAATTAACAAGGCCCATGTAGCAGGAAGGGAAACTGAGAAGGCAACAAATGTCTGTCTGAAGACATCAAGGCCCCAGAACTAAAACCCCAGTAAGCTCCTTTCATGTTATCCAACCGTCTCTTTTGCCTCCATCCCATTTTTCACCAGCCCCATCAGAATCCCTGTGTTCCAGCATCTCACAGCAAACCCAGGGTTCAGGGTATGCGCGGAGTAGTTTCCACCATAGGCAACATCCTTTTCCAACCAGCTTTTAGGAACAGGACTGGAATTTGCCTTTGTACTTCCTCTCCCTGAATCCCACTCTTGTGCTGACCTCTAGTGGCAAGACCAGGCAATGGGCAGAGAGGCTAATTTTTACAAGAGTTTTAGGAACTCGCCCCTTCACAGTGACCTTGGACAAAGCTCTGCATCAGTCTATGCCTCAGATTCCACCCCCGCCCCCCAAAAGATCTAGATGAAGTCTCTGTCCTTCCCAATTCCAAGAGCAGCGGTTCTCAATCTGTTGATTGTGATCACCTTCGAGGGTCAAATGTCCCTTTCACGGGGGTCTTCTAAGACCATCGGGGAAAACAGGGATTTACATTACAATTCCTAATACTAGCAAAATTATGATTGGGGTCACCACAACACGAGGAAAGTTGAGAACCACTGCCCTAAAGTTATTTATAAAAAAGTAAACGATAACATCAAATGAGGTACAAGAAGAAAGGAGGAGTGGCCCCTGGTTCTGGAAAGACTCAGTGAAACAGTATTCAGCAAAACCAGAACGGGGAAGTGGGAAGGGGTGGGTGGGAGGACAGGGGAAGAGAAGGGGGCTTGCGGGACTTTCGGGGAGTGGGGGGGGGCTAGAAAAGGGGAAATCATTTGAAATGTAAATAAATTATATCGAATAATAAAAAAAAAAAAGAAAAAAAAAGTAAACGATAAAAAGGATGTGAGAAGAAGTAGGCTCTGTAAAGTGCCACGCAGCTGGAAGGGATTCTGTATCACAGGCTGAGCAGCTAAACTGGCGAGGTAGGGTGTGCGGTGTGGGGAGTTGTCTGAGACAAGGAGAATGGTGTTCTTGTAAACTCATTCCCACATAAGAGGAGAACTCTTAAAAATTCATCTCAGCTTGCACATTACCATTCACCAAGGGAGATGTTTAAATTAAATGCAAACTCACATGAGTTTAAAATATACAAACACCCATGTTCAATCCAACACAGATCTTGATGACCTTCAGCTGCTCTTAATAATGACAAATAAACAAGTTAATAGGTGTGAAATGGTTTCTGCAAATTGGGAAAACACCAACGAAAATGTGCTATTATTATCAAATGTAGATCCTACTGTAATCCCTAATTTGGGATTCTTCAGTGAGTCTAGACTATTTGGAAGATAACGGCTTTTGACATTAAAGATGAGCATATATTGACACAGGGTAAATGACTTTGTTGGGGTTTCTTGAGGTCCACAGAAGATGCCAAGATCACCATGATGGGCTAAGGTGGGAAGGGGGCTTGTAGCTTTCCCACACCCACAGAAGGACAAAGACTTAATGTGGAAGCACAGAGAAAGTAAGCCAGGGCTGGAGAGGTGGCTCAGTAGGTAAAGTGTTGCCATGGAAGACAGGACCTGAGTTCAAATTCCCAGAAGCTGTGTAAAGTACGACACAATGTGGAAAAGCAAGACAGAGATAGAATCCCTGGAAGCTCACAGACCAACTAGCCTGCCTCCCTACTATAGACTAGAGTGTTCTTCCTTTTATTCCCATGTTTAGTTGTGCCTCATGTGATTCAGTAACTAGGTCGCAATCAAGAAGAGAGATACTATTGACAAATCATGAACAACAGAGCAGAAAGATGAGGTTTGGATCTAAACTGCTCTCAGAGCTTTGTGTTGAACTTTTGCTTCTCAAGGCAGTAGAATTCAGACACTGGGCAGCAGGGAGATGATTGGCACATGCAGGCTCCGGTCACATGAATGGGTTAATCCATCTATGAATTCATAGTTCATGGGGTCATGGAAAACTTTAGGAAGTGGGGCTCAGTTGGAGGATGTGGGTGCTTAGGGATGTGTCCTTCAGTGGGGTATTTGGGGTTTGTTTTTAGTTTGCTTGCTTTGTTTTTTTTTTAAGATTATTTATTTTATGTATAAGAGTGCTCAATTGTCATGTGTACCTACACACCAGAAGAGGGCATCAGATACCATTATAGATGATTATGAGCCACCATGTGATTGCTGGGAATTGAACTCAGGACCTCTGGAAGAGCAGACAGGGCTCTTAACCACTGAGCCATCTCTCCAGCCCTGTGTTTTTGTTTTGTGTTGTCTTTTTGTTTGGTTTTAGAGTCTTACTACATAGATCAGGCTGGCTTGGAACTTGCTACGTAGCCCAGCCTTTGAGCTTTAAAGAATATGCTTTCTACCTCCCTCCCCTCCCTCCCCCTCCCTCTCCCCCTCCTCTTACTTCCCTTCCTCACTCCCAGCTTCCGGACTGCCATGGACTGAGAACCTTGGCTCCATTAGAGCTCTTCACAATCAAACATGAACTGAAACTGATCCACAATAAATCTCTGCCCCTTTAAGTTGATTTTCTCAGATACATCATCACAGCAGTATAAAGCTGAAGAACAAACGAGAAAGGCCCAGGCCATTGGTGGCATTATTGAGCCACTGAAACTGTCTGAGGATCACTTTCCTTCAGACTTCTTTTGCCATGTGATTCAATAAACCAATTATTCAAGAGTCCTTCAGTTGGGCATGCACTTACTTGCTGTTGAACGCATCCTAACTAATTACTATAGACAATATTCTAGCATCTTTACTTGCCTAACAGACCAGCAAAAGTCTTTGTGCATCTTTTTGCTTCTGTCTGGATGCATTCTCTCTTAGAACTGCATGACAAGCACATTTCCATGAAGTCCTATCTGAAGTATCACTTCCCCTCCCCCCCCATGAAGTCTTTGTTTTGAACCCTGGAAATGGTGAACATACTTCATGAACCTATTTCATCTTGTGAATAACTTATTGTAAAATGTATTGTACTGAACTGGAAGTTATTAGTAGGTGTGTGAGCCCCACGAGGGCTGAGAGAGGATATGATTATTTTCTAAATGGATGTGCTCATTGCAATGCCTGTCACAAAGCTGAGCCTGAGTGTGTGGATGGTCCGACACATTAGCGAATGAGTGAGGAAATGAATGGTCCAAGAATGCCAACTAGAAGGGTATCCATAGGGCACTGAGTAGTACTTCTAAGTCCCTTTCACCCACTCCATCTTTACATCCTATAAGTAAAGCTCTGAAAGGACACACAGCTTTCTTACCATCACAACAGCCAGGGAGTGATGCGGCTACAACTTCATCCCATCTTTATCATTTTAAATGCATCCTCATTCTATCAGTTCTGCTACTGTAGAGCAGTGGTTCTCAACCTATGGGGCACAACCACTTTGGGGTCCCATATCAGATATCCTGCATATCAGATGTTTGCATTATGATCTGTATCAGAAGCAAAATTACAGTTTTGACACATCAATGAAAATAAGTTTATAGTTGGGGGTCATCACATCATGAGGAACTGTATTAAAGGGCTGCAGAGGTAGGAAGGCTGAGAACCACTCCTAGAGCAACCTGATGAATGTTGGTGCTGGTCAGATTTTGTTCAACTCAACACAAGACAAAGCTATCTGAGAGGAGGAAATCTCAACAGAGAAAAATGCCTCCGTCAGATTGCCTGCGGGCAGGTTCCTAGGGTATTTTCTTGATTACTGATTGATGGTGGAGGGTCTAGCTCACTAGCAGTGGTACCACCTCTGGGCTGGTATTTTGGGGTTCTATAAGAAAGCAGGCTGAGCAAACTAGGGGAAGCAAGCCAGTAAGAAACATTCCTCCATGGCCTCTGCATCAGCTCCTGCTTCCAGATTCTTTCCTGACCTGGCATCCCTTGATAGCTGTAACTTGTACACCAAATAATCCCTTTCCTCCCTAAATTGCTTCTGGCCATGGAGTTTTCTCACAGAAGTAGAAACTCTAAGACAAAGTCTAATGCTTCTCATCTATAATAAGGAAAATTATATTCTTCATGGCATTTTTGACAGTTTCATACAAGCACACGATTTATTTTGATTCCATTAATCACCTATCTTCTGTTATCCTTTTCTCTCTCTGAATTCCTTCTTCTCAACTAGTCTCTCATTGAATGCACCATTGAAGAAAATGATACCCCATCTCCCTGGAACTGTTAGTAGTTAATCGGTACTCGGGAAAGGGTGGGGGTTCATGGGCATTTTCTCTGTGCATGATGGAATGCTGAAGGGCCTAATCTTGGGAAGGTATCCATTGCTGCTGTGTGTTCACAATATCAATAGCTATGTAATATCTGATATGTAATGTCTGAATGGCAGAATTTCACGCCACTCCTTCAGTTCACTTGTTTCCTCTTCCTCTTCCATGGTGTTTTCTGGTGGTGGGGGTAGTATATGTCTCTCTCTCTCTCTCTCTCTCTCTCTCTCTGTGTGTGTGTGTGTGTGTGTGTGTGTGTACATGTTATAGATATGCCATTTAAGGCTCATCATTCAGTTGTCACTCATTCACATCACTTTGTCCAAATATAAGTCTATCGCCTTCTTTAAAAGATTCTCCGCCCTTGCCTTTTATTGTGTTTACTTACAGGAATATGGGTGAGGGGTTATTTACAGGAGCAGAAATGACTCAAAGACAGCTGCATTGCCCAAGTCCACCTCAGCACGGGTGAAACCTCACAAAGCTGGGAGCCTGGAGCACACTGCCCAGCCTGCAGGCAGCTCAACAGGTTGGAGAGTGTCCTTTCCAGGTGGCTCCGTTGGTCTAAACCTCTTCCAGGCAGCTGGTTTCTGCTTCCAGACAGCCGTTCTGATCTCAGAGTCTTCTTTGCACCTTTTGACCTTCAAGAGTCTCCTTTGCAACTCAGCTTGTCTGAGTCTGGGAAGCATAGATCCCCCTGAGAGTTTTCTTTACAGCCCAGCTTTTTAGCATCTGAAGGAGACACTCCGCTTTTATTGCTTACGCTGGTTGCTGGGAGGGAGTGGTTACAAGAGAATCTGATCAGTTTCAGGGACTTCCTGAAGCTATTTTGAGTTGTTTACCCTGCAAGTTGGAATGTTTCAGCCTTGGGGGAAACAGTCCTGGAGGAGAGTGGCACTAGTTTATGGGTATGAATATAAATATTTAGAAGGAAATTTGACAAAGTTTCCATTTAGGGAAACACTAGTAAGACTTGAGTCCAGACTTCTCCTGCCATACAGATTTTTGCACAGGATTATAGTACTGGATATGTATATTACTGTGCAGTGTAACTCCAGTCTGAAATCAAAGTATTTGGTTACTGTCATACAGTTGTGCTACTATTGCAACCGTGGGAATAGCCTACTGAGCAGGTCAGTATTGTAGCAAGTATGACCCAGAGCGGGTGAGACAACTAATGAACGTTCTCTCCCAGCAGTCTACACAGCACCTTCCATTACTGTCTGTGTTCTCTAACTAAAGTCACAGTGTCCTGGTCTCTGGCCTAGACATTTTGGTATGTTGGGTGGGCTGATGCGGTAAGTGGGGAGCAAGGGAACCACTCTATTGGGTGATCTGTTGCTCCAAAGATACCCCCCCCCTCTGAGTCTTGCTTCCCCTACCTCCATTTCCTCTGGGACCTGGTCCCACCTGTCGGGGTTTGTGATTCTCTGTGTGTGTCTGGCTCTGCTTCCCCCCAATATTATGGTAGTTCCATACAGGCATGAACTGTGATCTTTGGGGCAGTCTGTCTCACTTCCTCCTTGTAACTTGTGACAACACTTGGCATATAGCATTGGGCTGGTTAATACTGGTGCGGAGGAAGCCCTACCCAAACTGGGAATCAGACAAGACCTTTGATTTGGTGGTGTGTGTGGAGAGGCATTGAGGAGGTGACAGTGGCTCAAGTATGGGAGTAGCAATAGATGTGGGCCAGTCTTTGCTCACCCCCCTCTGTGTACTATGCCCTTTCTTGAGGGCAAGGGTGGAGTGGGTGTGGTGTCTAGGTGGGTATTCTGCTCTAGGAACATCTGCCAGGTTTGCCAAGCACCAAAAACTCAGTCTAGGGTGACTCATCTGTTAGGTTGGGATAGGTGGCAGTCTCTTAGGAGCTAGGAGTGTGTGCGCTCCATGTTCCCACAGCAGCAATTCTCTGACTCCCTTGATAAAAGCCAGTGAGCCCAGGCCATGGTGAATCCTGGGTGTAGAATGGAGCCTGTTTCACTGATGTGGCATGGCAATCTGCTGGGTGGGATTGGGAGGGGACAGGCCTAGTATTTGTTGTTGGAATGAGATCTCGTGGGTGTATGACAAAGGGCCAGACCTTGGCTTTCTGCCTCCTGTGTAGCAGGAGGCAGCTACAAGGTGCTTGACATTGGCAGTTGAAGTGAGTTCTTGGTCTGTGTCTCAGTTAGGGTTTCCATTGCTGTGAAGAGACACCATGACCAAGGCAACTCTTATACAAGACAGGCTTATAGGTTCAGAGGTTCAGTCCATTATCATCATGGCAGAAAGCATGGCAGCATCCAGGCAGACATGGTGCTGGAGAAGGAGCTGAGAGTTCTGCATCTGACTGCAGCCAGAAGAGACTGAGAGACTGTCTCTGACATATATATATATATGTATGTATGTATATATATATACATACATACATATATATATATATGTATATATCCTCAAAGCCCTCCCTGAAGTAGACACTTCTAGTTCTTTGAAAAATTATTTCAAATGATGTTTGCTGGGGCACACAGGTAAAGGATGTCTTGCTAAAGCAGACATGTGAGAGTATGTTTTCCTAAAGCAGACACAGGTGAAACGAAGTTTGGCTATAGCAGACATGTGAAAGGACTCAGGATAAAGAGGCATAAACATGACCCCACAGACAGTGGGAGAGGAGCAATGACACTGAACCTTGGTTTGGTTTGCTCCACTTTGCTATTCTTTGCTAAACAGGCTTGTATTGGTTCACCTTACAAAGCTTTGTGGAGCTCAACTTATGGTAGCGCAGTCATTGAGAGAAACTTGCCGAAGAACTGCTCGTGAGGTTCCTAAGGCAGCTTGCCACTTTTGCGTCTGCGGCCTCGCCTCAGGCCTGTTGGTGAGCCTGGCTGTTTCTTCAGGATTGAACCACAGCTGCCTGGTATCTGCTTGCTGAAAGGTCCGGACTGTAGCTGCTGGTTCATGCCTGGTGTCTGCATGCCTGCCTGCCTGCCTAGAGGACTGATATGCAGGTGCTGAATCATATTTGAACTGAACTGGTGCCTAAGATCAGACTTGCCCCCACCAAAGAGCTATTGCTGCACAGGTCCACTTCTCCCATATCCTAATAACTTTTCTTTTCCCTTCCCTCTGCTGGGTGGTGGGCTAGAGGAGAGGTTGAAGCCTTACTAAAAGTAGGTGGCAAAAATATTATGTCACAGTGACACACTTCCTCCAACAAGGCCACAGTGCCTAAGAGTAGCACTCCCTGTGGGCCAAGCATATTCACACAGCCACAGTCAGCATGGTGCTCCTACTGGCAGGGTGCTCTGGGGCAATGGGTGAGCACAGCCTTGCTAGTGCCCTAGGCTGTGAGGGTACAGTGGTATTTGTGTTTCAAGAATGCAATTTTCTGTTCCTTACCCCATCTTGGCAGCACACAAACTGAGGCACGGGTGTACCCATACCTTTCTCATCCTTTCTCTCCACCCTGCTGGGACTGCCTACCCTTCACCTCAACAATACTTTGCTGTATGAACATGACTCGTGTCATGCAAATCTAAGCAGTTAGCCTACTTTTATGAGGCTGGGCGGGGGGGGGGGGGAACCTCATAGCCACCCAGACTCATGTTTTCTTTCCATGGACTTGAGCGATACCTGAGGGAATGTGGGAGCCTGGTAGCCTGTGTGTTAGAACACCTCTGGTCATTTATCCTTCAAGAATTCCTTTTTCTGTTGCGGAAAATACTAAAAAAGAACGTTCCACCAACTGTCCCCGGCGTCGCCGAACCATGCTTCCATGATGTGCAGGCCAGGCAATGCAGAGCTGCAGAACTCACGCCTGGCTCAGGTCTCCTGCAACAGGCTACAGGTCCTGTAATCCGCCTGCCAACCGACTTCCCAGCCCACTCTCCAGTGTCTGGACCACTCTCCGGAGCTAGCCCTCCGTACCATCCGTCTCACTTGTCCTGCGAGTGACTACTTCCCTCTCTGTCACAATCCCCTGGAACTGGAAGGTCCCACACGCTAATAACTGACTAGATCTGCCATCCTCTCGATTAGATAACACAATATACAGTGACCCGGTAGAAGCACTACTCTTAATTTTAATTAGCCAATTAGATTTATGTATATTATACACACAATTACAAGATACCAATACAGTAATTCCAGAGCAAATTAAAAGTGATAAGGCTTTATCCCAATATTTCTAACCTTATGAAAACACACAGAAAAAAATGTCAGAAGCCATCCTGGTTCTCTGATCTGCCCCTCTCCTCTGAGACATCTGTGTCTCCCCAACTCCTAGCTCCTCCTCCCCTTCCCTGTCCAATCACAGGCCTTCCACTGCCCTAATATGATTGGAGATAGAAAATCTTGCAACATTTCTCCACTTTGTATTCTCCTGCTGATGTCCCTGCAACTATTTGCTTCCACAGAAAGGGGGAGTGGAAAGGCCGCCTGGAGGTGGACCTTTACTTTCCCTTTGTATGGATGTATGCAGAGGTGTCTTCTAGAGGACAAGGGGGCATTCTATCCCTGTTCTCCTTTAGAAAGGCTTGTCCTTTTAGAATGCAAAGAACACCTCCTGGATCCTTCCTGGATCTTGTCAACTGAAAGGACTTGGGCACTGGGAAGTCCTTGTGATATGAATCCTTTTGGTCATGTCAGTGGCTTCTGGACTGATTTCTATCTAACTGCAAATGGAAGCACAAGAACCAACCACAGCATCACTCAGTGATCAAGAGCATCCTGGAGACACAGCTAAAGCTCTCTGAACATTACCTTGTCTGTGAAAAGAGTTAAAATGTACATGTAATAAGGACCACTGTGAAATGCAGAGCTTTTGGGATTGGCAGTAACATGCTATATATGAACAATAGCTGTTAAGCTGAGAAATGTTTTAACACAGTAATAGGGACTAATATACTGTCTAGGTCCAGTTACCCACATTTAACAAATATTTCCCATATTTTCCTTAGCTATTGTTTTGCATTATTCCCATTTTCTCTCCTTCACCTTGATAGCTGTTTAGTAAATATCATTTTCTTGGCAGATGGACTAGGAACATTTTTCTATCTCTTTATCAAGTAATAGCATTTAGGAGGTCTGATCATGTTTGCATAACTATTAGCAGGGTATCTCCATACTATCATATTGGTTTTGTTCATTTTGTATTTGTCAAAAGTATTAGATTAGATTACCGTATGTAAATGTTTATTGTGCACACAAAAAAAACCAGTTCCTGAACCAGGAGGCTTTGAAGACAAAGTGGACAGAAGCATTCCATGATCAGCCCAGTAAGTTTTATAAAGCATAAAAGAGGATGTATTTTGACCTATATGCTCACATATTATACAGTAACATTCCTTGGGGCAAGTAGGACAAGGCACTATCATTGTAGTTGATTGTTTAATTTCAGTCAGGAACGCAATATTTAACCTTGTGCCATTTTGATTATGACTAGAGCTAAGCTTTGGGGGAAGTCGCAGTGACTTCACTTCAGATTATATGGTTATGGACAGCTAGCCTTGCACTATGGCTAAATTATGGTCTCCATGGTTACATTGAACATTTTCACCTAGTTTTTCCCTTCCATGCAGAGAAATCCAGTTTCACAATAAAATATGTGGCATCAAAACTCCATTGTAGGTGCTGGAGAGATGGCTCAGTGGTTAAGAGCACTGACTGCTCTTCCAGAGGTCCTGAGTTCAAATCCTGGGAACCACATGGTGGCTCAAAACCATCTGTAATGGGATCTGATGCCCTCTTCTGGTGTGTCTGAAGACAGCAACAGTGTACTCATATACATAAAATAAATAAATATTTTGAAAAAAAAAAGAAACTGTTGTATAACTACATTGGAGCATATTTCCTATACCAATGGACAGTTGGATTATTTAATATTTCCACTTGAAAATAATGATATGACAATGAAGCACTTCACACATATAAAAATTTTATATACAGATTTATTTTCTGAGATATACCTAGGATTGGCTATACTAGGTCTTAGAGTTATAGGTATTTTCAACCTCACTGAATGTCTTATACCCATTTCCTCTGAATTGAAACACTCCATTCAGGAGGGAGAGGGAGGGTTGTGCCTTAGGAAACTCCCCAAACCTTAGAGAACCTAAGAGGCTCAGAAGCTTGCAAGATTGCTAAGGTCTCTCCCTCTGCAGTCATGGGTCATATAGCAACAAGCAATTTCCAGAGCACAGCAGAGTAGTGAAGGTGCAGGGTGCTCCAGAGATGTGGTTTTGTGCTTTGTTGTCACCTGTGTCAGGGTGGGCTTTGGGGGGCTGCAGCTGCCTTTGAGTCACCCATGCTCCTATGACTAACCTCTCACCCACGCTCCTGTAAGCACACGTGGAGAGAATTGTGTTCTGCTCCATTACCGAGTGAATAGACCTTAATTCACATCTTCCCAGGAAAAGTCAGCCACACACCAAATATTTTCATAGTAGTCTTCAAAATGTTTCCACTAGCTTGTATCAAGACTAGTAGAAGTATGGGGACTTCTATTTCACTATATAATACTTGGCATTATCAAATATTTCAAAAAAAATTTAATGTAAAGGACATACATAATATTAAAGATATAGTTCATATGAGCTTTAATAAATTATAAATTCTGCCTCTCAAAGGCCTCATTCTGAAATTTTCACTCTCCAAATTTATAGTTTTTCCATTTCTTTAAGTCACATCTTTTGAGTATACATGTACACACACACACACACATTTAAACACCATCTATTTACCTCCTATGATTTCATTCATTGATACCTGCCCTCTACCTCTATTTCCCTTCGCCAGATATTCTCATCCTTTGGCACTGTGAGTGTCACAAAACCTCACCTCTGACAATGTGGTATAGTTGGTAAAGGGCTCTCACCGCTGGCAATGTGGTGTAGTTGGTAAAGGGCTTATTTAACACGCACAAAGACCTGGATTCAAGCCTCAGCACCACCTAAAGCCAGTGTGGCAGCACACACCTATGGTCCCACCTCTCCAGCAGAGGCAGGAGGATCAGGTGTCCAGGGTCATGCTTGGTTTCTTAGAGATTCGGAGGTCTGACTAGGCTACATGAGATCCTGTCTATGAATGAATGAATGAATGAATGAATGAATGAATGAATCTGACCTTTAGAGGATTGCTCCAGAGTGGCTGAAGGGATCCAGTTGAAGTTTGTCTCAACTTCTTTCTGCCTTCTCCCCTTTCTCTCCTTCGCTTTTGCCTGAAAACACTCCCTCAGCACATCCCAGGTAAAATCATTGTCTTTCCCCATGAAAACAGTAGAGTGTGTCTTGTCTATGCAAATTTTAAAGAAAATAATTAGGTCTGGGCTAGGCCTACATGCCCAGTGTCCTGTGTTCAAACCCCACTGGCAAACAAACCTGCCTCGGATTTAGTATTGCCTACCCTATGGTGATAATTCTAAATGATGTCAGTGAAAAGAAATCACTCTTTAAGCAATAAAAGCTTCTATTATTCTAAGATGTAAAGCCTTAGACACAACAATTGTTGCAGCCACTGCTGCCTTTTATTAATGTATCACACAAGTATCAAATTAGCAGGATTTGTTTTGATTTTCCTGAGAAGGGGCTCCCACTTGTCAGTCAGGCTGGCTGAAACTCAAGAATGTCACAAATAAAGTGTAGGTCCCTTCTCCTGGTTCAGATTACCATGTGTTTGTTAGTTATCCTTTCATGATAAACATGGTGTTGTACATGGAGGTCAATTTTAAGAATTCCATTTTGGCGCTGGAGAGATGGCTCAGTGGTTAAGAGCACTGACTGCTCTTCCAGAGGTCCTGAGTTCAATTCCCAGCAACCACATGGTGGTTCATAACCATCTGTAATGGGATCCAATGCCCTCTTCTGGTGTGTCTGAAAACAGCTGCAGTGTACTTACATATAATAATAAATAAATAAATCTTAAAAAAAAGTATTCTAATTTGTTTGTCAGCTTTCAATGAGCCGTTTCAACAGCATAGATCAGAAAGGTCTGAGCCCACTATAGACATAATTTGTGTTTCCAACTGCTTCACCTCCTACAGTTAATCCTAAGGTGCATTTGAAAAAGCTGTCAGATCACAATAACTATTAATAAAGTTCAACAATATAAAATGTTCATTGTTTCCTTCCCAGATATTACCAGGATTGCTAACAAAAATAATTCAAATAATTGTTTATATAGAGGAGAAGGTATAAAGAAATGATTCTCTCCTAGTTGCATAGGATAGTATATGCCTGCAATCCCAGCACTCATGAGGTAGAAGAAGGATGATACTGAGCTCAAGGCCAACCTGGGCTAAATAGAAAGACCCTGTCTGAGAAAAAAGTCTCACTTCTTTCTTATCCATGGCTGTTGTTTTGCCATTGTTTTTTTTTTTAAGACTAAGAGGCACCTATTTAACTACACAGGCTTTAAAATACACAGGCCTAATTAACATCAGGTTTTTCTGATGTAAGCCTTCATCATGTTTCCACTGTATGCATATGCAGAACTTTCCAGGTTTTTATAGAGCAACAGAATGCATCTGTGTGCTACAGCAAACCCTTTAGACTCAAAGACACAAATGGGTTGAAAGTAAAACAATATAAATATGTACACACTCTGAGCACTATTCAAACGTGCTCAGTGACTATAGCAACATCAGACAAAATAAATATGAGAAACTTTGCTACCAGTACTTGCTTAGTGGATGGCAGCTGTTCAACCTCTGATAAGCAGGCTATAATCCATATAACCACAGAGCTTAGGTAGTAAGGAAGGGACTAGTCAGGAGGATTAGATCATCCTAGGAAGGAGAAATAGAATGGATAGTTCTGGATGGATGGATGGGGGTGGAGCTGGAATGTGAGCATCAGTCAGGAGGAGAAGGTGAGGGAGACAATATGGGAAGGAGCAGCTAAAAGGGCCAT
This sequence comes from Apodemus sylvaticus, assembly GCF_947179515.1. Lineage (NCBI taxonomy): Eukaryota > Metazoa > Chordata > Mammalia > Rodentia > Muridae > Apodemus > Apodemus sylvaticus. Next base: position 59,777,771 of record NC_067495.1, on the reverse strand, counting down.
TTGAGGGGTCAAATGGAAATCTAATACAGAAGATTCCGTGTGTGTGTGTGTGTGTGTGTGTGTGTGTGTGTGTGTGTGTGTGTGTGTGTGTGAATGTATGTATTCAAATGAGAGAAGAAAAGAGAGTTTATTTGGGTGGATGGGGAGGTGGGGAGGGTCTAGGAGAAGTTGGGGGAGGGGGACCATAATCAGAGTATGTATGTATTTAAAAATCTATTTTCAATTAAAAAATAAGTAAAAGTATTTTATCTGGTTCATCAAGAACAATATAACTATTATAAACACTTATATTCCTGACAATTCCCAAAATATACGAAACCAAAATTTCATAATTGAAAAGATAGACAATTTAACAATAAGTTTGCAGATTCCGATACCCCATTATTTTTATTGTGGATGTAACAACTAAATAGAAGCTTAATAAGAAAAGCTGAATAATACTATATTTCTATTATACATCTATAGATTATTTCTTACAACTCAAGCAGGATATCTACTTACATCAGTTGAACTTGGACTATTGACCAGAGTAGACTGAAATGTAAGGACAGTTTTCAAAATCTCAACAAATTTAAAAGCCTGAAAAATCATATAAAATATCTTCAGTGATGAAAATGGAATGATATTAGTAATTACTGCATACAAATTGGGTAGCACAATACTATTTTCTATTTTATTATTATTGAGGGGATGAGGGCACTCATGTGCCACAACACATATGTGGAGGTTAGAGGACAACCTTCAGGACATTAATAGCTGTCTGACAGAACTGAAAATCATGAAATGCAAATACTATGAATAACTGTAATACATGTATATTAAGTAACTTAGCTAAATTAGACAGATTTCCAAAATTACATAACTACCAAAAAGATCTGAAAAACAAAAAGGAAATATGAATAAGCCACAAGTAAGGCAATTTTAAAAATTATTCGGAAATGTTCTACAAAGAAAATCCCAGGGCCAAAATGGTTTCAATAATGAATTCTATCAAATATTAGCACCAATCTTTAACAGGGGTTTCCAAGCAAATAAAAGAAGAAAGAATAAGGTGCTTATTATCCAGCTACAAATAGCAGAAAATGACATCACAGGAAAAAACACCCAATACCAATGTATCTTAAGAATACAGACATAAAAATCTTCAATCAATACTAACATACTGGGTCAGTAACATAAAAAGACTTATTAACCATGAGAGAGTGTACTATCCCAGGATGCAAGGTTGATTCGAAATTAAAAAAAAAAGTCATTGATACCATGATAGAACATAAAACACCTAATTGACTCCAATTATAAAATCCCCTTTATTACTTTTTCACAGGTCCACCAAACTAAGAATAGAAGGGAGCTTCTTCAATCTGTTAGAAGATTTCTATGAATTATCTAACAGAAAAATTTTTCCTATGACAAAAGACAAAATATGTTTTCAACATTTCTATAGGAAAAAGAAGTGAAAGAAATCCAGATAAAAAGAATGAGAATGCATAACTATTTGCAGATGATATTAGATTGTGTGTAGAAAGTATCAGGAACAGAATGTGGTAGTACATATCTGTAATCTCAGAATTCAGGGGATGAGGCAGAAGGATCATACATTTGAGGCCACCCTGGTCTACATATTAAGATCCTGTATTAGGAAAAAAAAAAAGATAGGAAAAGAAACTGTGGTAAATCCACAAAGATCTCTGTGAGAAAAATCAAACAAAAACAAGGTCGGTAATGTTGCAATACTGAAAACCAAAATGCAAAATAAGTTTTACTTCCATTAATTAGAAATGGATAGTTTCAAAATTAAATAAAGAAATATTACATTTGAATTACCTTCAATCTTTAACATTTAAGATTTAATTTTTAAACCAGGCATTTTATCACACACCTTTAGTTCAAGCAATACAAAAGCAGAGGTAAGCAGATCTCTGTGGGTTCTGGGGCCAGCGTGGTCTACACAATGAATTCCAGGATAGCTATAGCTACACAGTGAGATGTTGTCTTAAAAAAATCTATATTTAAAACAAGGGCAACCAAATAACCCTATTAAAAATGGGGTACAGAGATAAACAAATAATTCTCACCTGAAGAACTTCAGATGGTGGAGAAACATCTTAAAAAATGCTCAGCTTCATTAGTCATTAGGGAAATGCAAATCAAAACAACCCTGAGATTTCACCTTACACCAGTCAGAATGGCTAAGATTAAAAATTCAGGAGATAGCAGGTGTTGGAGAGGGTGTGGAGAAAGAGGAACTCTCCTCCACTGCTGGTGGGGTTGCAAATTGGTACAACCACTCTGGAAATCAGTATGGCGGTTCCTCAGAAAACTGGGCACCTCATTTCCAGAAGATCCTGCTATACCACTCCTGGGCATATACCCAGAGGATTCCCCAGCATGTAATAAGGATACATGCTCCACTATGTTCATAGCAGCCCTATGTATAATAGCCAGAAGCTGGAAAGAACCCAGATGTCCCTCAACGGAGGAATGGATACAAAAAATGTGGTATATATACACAATGGAGTACTATTCAGCCATTAGAAACAATGAATTCATGAAATTCTTAGGCAAATGGATGGAGCTGGAGAACATCATACTAAGTGAGGTAACCCAGACTCAAAAGATGAATCATGGTATGCACTCACTAATAAGTGGATATTAACCTAGAAAATTGGAATACCCAAAACATAATCCACACATCAAATGATGTACAAGAAGAACGGAGGAGTGGCCCCTGGTTCTGGAAAGACTCAGTGTAGCAGTATAGGGCAAAACCAGAACAGGGAAGTGGGAAAGGGTGGGTGGGAGGGGGAGGGAAGGGGGCTTATGGGACTTTCGGGGAATGGGGGGCCAGAAAAGGGGAGATCATTTGAAATGTAAATTAAAATGTATCAAATAAAAAAAAGCAAGGGCAATGTGCGGTGGTGGCACACACCTTTAATCCTCCCACTTGGGAGGCAGAGGCAGGTGTATTTCTGAGTTCAAGGCCAACCTGGTCTACAGAGTGAGTTCCAGAACAGCCAGGACTACACAGAGAAACCCTGTCTCGAAAAAAAAAAAAAAAAAAAAAAAAAAAAAAAGCTAGAGAGATGGCTCAGCGATTAGGAGTACTGACTGCTCTTCCCAAGGTCCTGAGTTCAATTCCCAGCAACCACATAGTGGCTCACAACCATCTGTAATGAGATCTGATCTCACAACCATCTGTAGTGAGACAACTACAGTGTATCCATATACATAAAATAATTAAGTAAATAATAAATAAGTAAAACAAGGGCAAGATTTATGTCTCAAATAAAGCAAAATATCATTCAAAGAAATTAGATGCTTAATACATTAAAAAAAAAAATCCTAGGTGCCTAGGCTCTTAGACTGAATGTTAAGATGGCAATATTCCACACTGATTTACAGATTAACATTATCCTCATTAAAATTGCAGCTAATGTTTTTGCAGAAGTTAACGAACTGATTCTAAAATTCATATGAAAATGAAAGAGCCTCAGAACAGACCAAACAGCCTTAGAAATTTAACTTTCTAATTTTGACATTTTCTGTAATGTAAGGTTCCTGAGGGCACAGCTCAGTGGCAGAGAACGTGTGTATCTTGAACGGGGCCCTGGGCTCAGTGCTCAACACCAAAAGACTAATATAGGCTTAGAGCAATGGAATAGAGTCAAGAACTAGGAATGCAGTCTTCCATTTAAGGTCAGTTGATTTTAGACAACTGTGACTGTGTGATTAAACAAGGGAAAGAAAAATTTGGTCCACAAATGTTCTGGCCCACATGCACTAGAATTAAGATCACCTCACATATACACAAGAATTTAATGCAAAGTAGTCCAAAGATGTCCAAGCCAAACATATAAAACTCTGAGAAGAATACATAGGTAAAACTTTACTTTCTTTCATTCAAGCACTGGCTTCTAATACATGATATCAAAGCACGAGCCATGGCATAAAAATAATGAATTGGGCTTCACCAAAACTAAAAATGGGTGCATCAAAGAATGCTATCAATACAGTGACATGGAAGCTCACAGGATGGCAGAAAATATTTATCTTATATCTCTGATAGGGACCCTGTACACAGAATATTTAAAGAAATTTAACAACAAAAGAAAAAAATAACCTAGTATGAAAATGGGCAAAGGATTTTTTTTTTTTTGGTTTTTTAAGACAGGGTTTCTCTGTATGGCCCTGGTTGTCCAGGAACTCACTCTGTAGACCAGGCTGGCCTTGAATTCAGAAATCCACCTGCCTCTGCCTCCCAAGTGCTGGGATTACAGGCATGCACCACCACGCCCGGCTCATTTTTTTCTAATTATTTATTATTATATGTAAGTACACTGTAGCTGTCTTCAGATGCACCAGAAGAGGGCGTCAGATCTCTTTACAGATGGTTGTGAGCCACCATGTGGGTGCTGGGATTTGAACTCAGGACCTTTGGAAGAGTAGTCAGTGCTCTTAAACTCTGAGCCATCTCTCCAGCCCAGAGAAAGGATTTAAATGGGCATTTCTCCAAAGAAGGTATCTGAATAAATGGCCAATTAACATAGAAAGATGTTCAACATTAGCAGTTCTTAGGGAGGTATAAATCAGAGCAGAGAACACGTCACATCTATGAGAGTTGTGGGCATGAAAAGATAGCCAATGAGGAAAGGTGGCAAAGGTGTGGAAAAAATAGAATCCTTATCTGGTGATGAAGTAGTTCCAGGTTAATGAAATTAGTTCCTTGTATCACACTATGTATGAAAACCAACTTGAAACTGAGTAAAGACTTGAACACAAGTCCTGAAACTATAAAAACCACTAGAGGAAAATATGGGTTTGTTTTGTGATTAGACTTTTCCTGGGAATACACAATACATACTCACCCCAGATAAGGAGCCCATGCCTGACCAAAGTATGGAGACCACAAAAGTCCAACTTGGTGAACCAAGGAGTTTTACTGTAGTTACTTACAGGAATGTGGGTGAGAGGTCACTCACAGGACCAAAATGACTGAAAGACAGCTGCATCGCCAAAGCCCATCTCAGTATGGATGAGTACTCACCAAGGCTGGAACCCCTCCGGCATGCTGCGCGGCTTGCAGGCAGCTCAACATATTGGAGAGTGTCTTCCCAGGTGGCTCTAAACCTCTTCCATGCAGTTCAGCCTGTTTGGGTTGCTTTGCTACTCTGACTCTTCTTTACAGCTTGGTTTGTCTGAGTCTGGCTGTTAGATGTCTTCATTGTTTACTCTTGGGAGGGAGGATCCTAGTGAATCTGCTCAGTTTCACTGACTTCCTGAAGTTGTTTGAGTTGTTTACCTTCTGTTTTAAGGAGCTTCCTTCGGAAGTCTTGGCAAAGATCTACACATAAAATCAGACACACTGACGCTTATAGAGGAGAAAGTGGGGACAAACCTTGAACACATGGGCACAGGGGAAAAGTTTCTGAACAGAACACCAATGGCTTATGCTCTAAGAACAAGAATCAACAAATGGGACCTCATAAAACTGCAAAGCTTCTGTAAGGCAAAGGACACTGTAAATAGAACAAAATGACAACCAACAAATTGGGAAAAGATCTTTACTAACCCTACATCCAATAGAGGGCTAATATCTAACGTATACAAAGAACTCAAGAAGTTAGTCTCCAGAGACTCAACTAACCCTATTAAAAATGGGGTACAGAGCTAAACAGGGAATTCTCAACTGAAGAAACTCAAATGGATCTAAAGCACCTAAAGAAATGTTCAGCATCCTTAGTTATCAGGCAAATGCAAATCAAAACAACCTTATACCAGTCAGAATGGCTAAGATGAAAAACTCAGGGGACAGCAGATGCTGGAGAGGATGTGGGGAAAGAGGAACACTTCTCCATTGTTGGTGGGATTGCAAGCTGGTAAAACCACTCTGGAAATCAGTTTGGCGGTTCCTCAGAAAATTAGACATAGTACTACTACCTGTGGACCCAGCTATACCACTCCTGGGCATATACCCAGAAGGTGCTCCTACATGTAATAAGGACACATGCTCTACTATGTTTATAGCTGCCATATTTATAATAGCCAGAATATGGAAATAACCCAGATATCCCTCAACAGAGGAATGGATACAGAAAATGTGATATATATGCACAATGGACTATTATTCAGCCATTAGAAACAATGAATTCATGAAATTCTTGGGCAAATGGATGGAACTAGAAAGTGTCATCCTGAGCAAGGTAACCCAGTCACAAAAGAACACACATGGTATGCACTAATAAGTGGATACTAGTCCAAAAGCTCAAAATAAACAAGTTACAATTCACCCAGCACAGGAAGCTCAAGAAGAAGGAGGTCTTAACTGAGGGTGCTATGGTTCCTCTGAGAAAGGGAACATAATACTCACAGGAGCAATAAGGGAGGCAATGTGTGGAGCAGAGTCAGAAGTAAAGGCTATCTAGTGACTGCCCTATCTGGGGATTCATCCTATAAACAGTCACCAAACCCCAACACTACGACAAGAAGCATGTACCAAAAGGAGCATGCCATGGCTGTCTCCAGAGGGGCCCTGCCAGAGCCCTACAAATACAGAGGCAGAAACTAGCAACCAACTATTGGACTGGGCATGGGGTTCGTAACGGAGGATCTGGAGGGTGGTCCGGAGGATCTGAAGGGGCTTACAGCCCTATGGGAAGAAAAATGACTTCAGATACCCAGACCCCCAAGACTCCCAGGGACTGAACCATCCACCAAGGGGTATACATGGTTCCAGGCAAAAATGTGGCAGAGGAAGGCCTTGTTGGGCATCAGTGGGAGGAGTGGTCTTTGGTCAGGTAAAGGCTCAACAGAGGACCCAACAAAGGGAAACGGATGGGGGGTGAGGTGGGAGTGTGTCCGGTAGAGGGGCATATACATGGAGGCAGGGGGGTGGGAGGAGGGGTAGGGAATCTTTGGGGAGGGGGGCTTTTGGGAGGGGGAAATTGGGAAAGGTTTTTATCATTGGCAATGTAAATGAAGAAGATACTCAATTTTAAAAAAAGAAGCTTCCTTCGGGATAAAATATTTCAATCAGGGAGGAAACTTCTACTTAAAACAGGAGGAAAGCACTATGAAGTTGGTTTAGACACTGATATTTTTATATTTCATAAAGCACAGGCAATAGAAACAAACATAGATTACATCAAATAAAAACTTCTTTAGAGCAAAGGAAACAAACAATGGAGTGAAGAGACAACCTATAGATTGGGAGAATTTATTCACAATCCATTCATCTGATAAAGGGTTAATATCAAAAATACACAGCAACATTATCTACCACGGAGATTCAAAGTGAAATGACAATTATATATCTCACTTTTGCTAGAATGGTCATCCTCTAAATAACTAAGAGTTAAGTTAGAGCCCAGTGTAAGGCCCAGCACACACTTGGAAGGTTTTGACAAGAGCATTGTGAGTTCAAGATTAGCTTATGCTACAGGGTGAGATCCTGTGTAAAAACACACACCCACAAATGCTGATGAGATGTGGAGAACATTGACCTCGCACATGTGTGTGTGAGAGAGAAAGAGAGGCAGAGAGAAAGGGGTTATATCCTGGCACATGGGTCATGGTGTGGACTCAGTTCCCTCTATCTTTTATGTGGGTTCCAAGGATATTAAACACAAGTTGTCAGGTTTGTATGCCAAGCACCTTTAACCCCAAAAGCACCTCATTAGCCCCATCTCGGATGCCTTTGATGTGACTGTACATTAGAACTAACTGTCTTAATAAAACCAGCATGGAAGAATTCACAAAATTAAAAGTAGAACTAACCATACAACCCAGCGACCTCGCTATTGGGTATTATGTTCAAAGAGTACATAAAATGTCTGTATCAAATAGAGAGCTGGATTCTATGTTGATTGGAATTTATTCTCAATTGAAATACAGAATCAACTTGTTTATCTATCAACAGGCCAATTTAAAATAGGATATTCTTTCTTTTTGATACTTTACCATTCCTTTTTACTTATGTGTGTGTGTGTGTGGGGGGGGGGTATTTTGCTTTTGTGCATGTCTGTGCACTACTTGCATTCCTGATGCCCAAGGAGGCACTGGATATCCTGGAACTGGAGTTGTACATGGTTGTGTACCACCAAGAGGGCCCCCTTACAAACAATTAGTTCTTTTTTGTTTGTTTGTTTTTTGTTTTTTGTTTTGGATTTAGTTTTTCAAGACAGGGTTTCTCTGTGTAGCCCTGGCTGTCCTGGAACTCACTCTGTAGACCACGCTGGCCTCAAACTCAGAAATCTGCCTGCCTCTGCCTCCCAGAGTGCTGGGATTACAGGCGTGTGCCACAACCCGGCGAACAATTAGTTCTTAAAAGCTGAATCGTTCCTCCAGACCCTAATGTGATATTTGACAAGAGGGATGGAATGTGTAGAGTCTTGTTTTTCTTTCTTTTCTGTGTTACCAATTAGTGATGCACAATGCTTGGATCTGCCTATTTATTGAAGTTTCCATTTGAAACAGCTATACTTTAGTAATAAACACTACTTTTAATTTTCTAGCTATAATAAGAAATGTTCCTACATTTATTAATTTGCACACCCTTTCCATATTAGTTAGGTAAAGAATGACAAAAGCCTCTTAGTTTTTAGAATAAGTTAGATTCGCCTACCAATATATGATCTAGTTCTCTCTCTCTCCCTCCCTCCCTCCCCCCCCTCTCTCTCTCTCTCTCTCTCTCTCTCTCTATATATATATATATATATATATATATATATATATATATACACATATACCTGTGTGTGTGTGTTCCTTCTCCATCCATCTTTTTCTTTTGTCCTTGATTTCAGTCTTTCCTTTGAATGTGATTCACAAGACATCAGCTTCAACATAATACAATACAAGACAGAGGAAAGAAACTTCTGCTTTTTTTCATCCAGGAAGAATCCAGCTTTCCATGAGTCACTGTCATCAACCTCTGTCTCTGTTGTTTATTGTCAAGCAACACAGTGAAATCAGTTTCTCTTTCATCTCAGAGTGTTATGTATACCATGGGCACACATAAAGTGAAATACAGGCATTAAATCATGCCTAAAGGCCAACTAGAAGAGATGAAAGATAGTGAATTCCAGACAATACCCTCAGAACTTAAGGGGTATTGTCTCCATTGTTATTCATATTACTCCTATGGAATCACTCACAGAGACTGTAGCAGCACACACAGGGCCTGCACAGGCCTAAGCCAGGTGAGGCCCCCACACTGAGAGAGGAAGAGGACACAAGCCCCCCCCCCCCCCATCGCTAACCCCAAATTAACTCCAATTAATAACCAGCAGCAAAAGAAAATTTAGTTTTTTCCAACAGATTTTCCATAGTTATACTAACCACATTCAGGGCAGACCTCATGCTCTACAGTAGCTGAACCCAGTGGGCTATTTGGAACTTGTTTGGTTGTTTGTTTCATTGTGCTTTGTTTGGGCTCTTTTTTTTTTTAACTATACAGATTATTGGTTATATATTATGTTTTTAAATTTTTTCAGTGGGGTTTCTTTGTATGCAAATATGTGGGTCTTGGTGTCTATATGGGTTTGCTTTTTTAATTTTTCCATTGGTTCTTTTTTTCTGTTTTGTTCTGATCTGGTTCGTTTTTATTTTATCTTATTAATATATTTGACTTTTTGTAGTTTAATTGGGAGGGAGAAAGGAAATGTGTAGATTTAGTTGAGTGGAGAAGTAGGAAATATCAGGGAGGAGTTGGGGAAGGAGAAACTAAAATCAGAATATACTGTGTGAAAAAAAAGTTTGGTTGTTTGACAGAATTTCCCTGTGTAGCCCTATCTTTCCTGGAACTCACTCTGTAGACAAAGCTGGCCTCAAACTCATAGAGATCTACCTGTCTCTGTCTCCTGAGTGCTGGGATTAAAGGTGTGCACCACCACTTCCCATCTGAAAAAAATCCACTTTCAATCAAAAATAAAATCTTAAGAAGCAAATGCTCTACAGTCTTTTCCACAGCCTGCTCTTGTGATGGCATTTTCTCAATTGAGGCTTCCTTCTTTCCAGATGATTTTTTTCTTGTGTCAAGTTGACATAAACCGAGCCAGGACAGAAGGTATGGGAGTTTCAATGTGTTATCCAGGTCAAACTCCTTTTGGAATGAGATGGAATCTAGAAAAGAAATAGAGGCCACTTAGGTTCTCTTAGTCCTCCACCTTCAGGCTCTTGCTAGGATCTGACCAGAGATTACAGCCATTCCCTTGGCGAGAGGTGATGCTGGGAGACAGCTGTGAAGATGGTGAGACCAGGCTCACCCACATTATGGTCAGCATCTGAAGCAGAGTCGATAGGCATTGCTTATGGATTGCCCGTGGATTTGAGGAAAAAGAATTCAATGGTGCCTTTGAAACTGTCTTCTCCTGTTTTGTTAAAAGTCCCAAGAACCAGGCTCCACTGGATGGCCCCACATGCAGAAATTGAAGCACAAATTGGAGTCCATTATTAAAGTTTTAAAAAGAACATGTAGTTAGAGGGTAGGGAATTGGAGGCAGACCTGTGTGGAGTTAAAATGAGCTGGGGTGAATAGGATCAGAATACATTGTGTGAAATGAATTAATATTTAAAAAAAATAACAGGTTAGATGAGTCAGGGCTTCAGTAGCAATGGCATCTGTTTTCCAGCCCGAGCGGAGCCAGCACCTCCTCCTCCAACCGTAGCAGGTGGACAGCCCACATTCCATGGTGATCAAAATGCTGAAGCAATGCGCTAGCACTTAGTGCAGTGTGCTTACTCAGGCTTTGGGAAAATCTAATAAAGGAAGGGGCTGTGGCCCCTTTGACAGCCACACCTGGCTCTGCATCCTGAGATGAAACTTCAGTAATTGCATGACACATATAACCAAAGCATTTCGTCTTCCTCTAGCTGGACACATGGCCCTTCTTCTGCTCAAGGGCAGTTAAAATCGTGGAGTGTGCTCCCGATTCATCCAGAAACAGGAGCTGCAGCCTAACATCCAAATAGCAGACTGCCACCTTCAGCCTGGCTAAGTGAGCCTCTTCCAATCTTGATTGTGTTTTGTACAGGGTGGCCTTTGTACTAGTTTGTGATTACAAAGTAATTAATAAGCACAGCTATTAATAAGCACATTTCTATTTATTTATTTATTTATTTATTCCATACTTCTATGCCCCCATTTCTTCCTTGGTGCATTCCTTTAGAAAATCAATCTGTGGGTGTTATAAGAGTGAATGAGTACTAGTTGAGAAGATAAAGAGCCCTTGGTAGTTGACCTGTGGTATGGAGAAGCACAGAAGCTTGGTCAAACAGACAGGAAAACTGTTATGGTTGCACAAGAATGGAAGAGTTTGTTTATAGGCATGACGTCTTTGACTTGGCAGTAGGATATGAAGCCCAGTGCACAGTGGGAGATGGAGCCATGCCAAGGGCAGAGTGGGCTTGTCTTTTGTATTAGCAAAGGCAGAGAGGATGCGGATAGCTGTTGGTAGAGTCATGGGATTGAAGGTGGAGAGATGGGCTAGTTCTCTTTCAGACTGTTTCTTTTTGAACACCAAGTAGTGAAGTCATTTGTAAATGCAAAGGAGAGAAAGGTAGATAAGGAGACATTTAGAGCCAAGAAAAGGTAATGGCCCATAAAATTATAAAAAGGTTGGCCTTCCTGTGGTACCTCAGAGAATCAAGAATATATGGCATGATATGCAGTGATCAGCTCTGGTCATCTTATAAAGTGGCTCTGAGTGCTCCCCTTATGCCTCAAGGACACTGGTCAGTCGTGTCTGAAGCGCTTCACTACTTGTTGTTTCCCCTTTTAAGCCCCTTCTCCATGGTCACTATTTCACTGTAGTCAGGCCTTCTTTCAAATGGCTGCTTCTCAGCTGTGCTGGTGCACGTCTGTCACCTTAGTACTCAGGCAGCTAAGGAAGATGGATCGGGAGCTGGAGGACAGCCTGGGATATTTGCAAGATCCTTTTCAAACAAATGAACTAATAAAACAAGAATTTCACAGATGCCTTTCCTTATCACTCTATCTAAAACAGAAACTACTCTTTTTCTCACCACCTCCTTATTCTGGTTTTCTAAAAATAGCTTTGTTGAAGTACAATTGACATAAAAAAGCCAAATATATTCAATGTATATAATTTGAGAAGTTTGCACACAATCGTGGCATCATCAACACAATCAAGGTAATAAATGTATCAAATAGCTCCCTTAGTTTCATTTTGTCCTTTTGTTCCATGCATGCACATGAGTGTGTGTGTGTGTGTGTGTGTGCATGCGTGTGCGCGTGCGCAGGAACATGTATATCTGATAATGTCAGGTGATAAGAACATCTGACATGACATTTATCCTTTCTCTTTTCAAAGATATACTTATTTTTATTTTATGTGTAGGAGTGTTGGCCTGCATGGATGCATGTGTACCATGTGCATGCTTGATTGGGGAGTCGAGATGAGTGTCAGATTGCATGGAAGTAGAATTGCAGATGGTTGTGAGCCTCGATGCAGGTGCTAGAAACTGAACGCACATCCTCTGGAAGACCGCATCCTCTGTGCCATCTCTCTGGCCCCCATTTATAGCATTTTAAATTGCAGAACATCACTCCTCTAGCACACCTGAAACTGTCCTGCTGGCTATTCTTGGTTGTCAACTTGACTACACCTGGAGTGAACTACAATCCAGAAATGAAGGGCACACCTGAAGTGGAACTTGAGGCAGGAAGTCAACATGACTTAGATGCAGACCTTGAGGCCAGAAGACACTGGCTTTTGGTGCGGATCTTGAGGGAGGATGGCACAAGCTTTTCATCTGACACCCATTTAATCTAGATCTCGAGGCATAGTAGCCATGCTTGTAAAGATCTATAATAAAAAGGAATTCAAGCAAAGCTTGGATCTATACATGGTGGTACTTGCCTTTAATCCCAGCACTTAGGACACAGAGGAACGCAGGTCTCTGAATTCTAGGTCAGTCTACAGAGCAAGTTCCAGGACAGCTAAGCTTAGGTAATGAAGGAAATGATTGAAAACAGAAAACTGTAATTGAACAAGGGGACCATACTCCAGCCCCAGCAAGCAGCAGAACTTGGCAGCTTCAGATACATCACCCTGGCTTTAGAGTCAAGAATAGGAGAAGGGCTTATGAATTCTCCTTCCTGTGTGGCAGGGGCGTTCCTATATGAGGCCCAGAGAGGCCATTGGATGAAGCTGTTAAAGTGAAGCCTGTCTTGTTTGGAGACCCTAAGAGGTTAGAGATGCCAGAGCCCTGGGATATCTGCTGTGGAGAGCTGCCAACAGGAAATGGAAACAGCCCACTGGGGAGAACTGTGTTGCAATCCACAAAGATGAAGAGAATTAGAGATCTGAAGAGCATGTTGACATCAGGCATAGAGAGTTTGGAGTTTGCCCAGCAGGTTTTTGGTCTTGCTTTGGTCCAGTACTTCTTCACTATGCTCCTGTTTGGAACAGTAATGCATCTCCTGTGCCATTATGAGCTCAAAGGACGTGATCTGTGTTTCAATTTCGATTGTATAGTGGGTTGTAGTTAAGAGATTGCATGAATCTCAGAAGAGACTCTGAACTTTAACTTTTTAAACATTGGTGAGACTGTGATACAGTACAGGAACTTTTGAAGTTGAACTAAATGCATTCTGTGTTGTGTTATGGCTACAAGCTTATGAGGGCCAGGGACTAGAAGGTGGTGGTTTGAGTAGGTATGACCTCCTCCATAGACTCAAGTGTTTAATGCTTGGCCCATAAGGAGTCAGGAGGTGTGGCCTTGTTGTTTGATGTTTCCTCTTTTTTTATTGATATATTTTTTTATTTACATTTCAAATGATTTCCCCTTTTCTGGGTCCCCACTCCCCGCAAGTACCATAAGCCCTCTTCCGTCCCCCTGTTCTTCCATCCACCCCTTCCCACTTCCCTGTTCTGGAATTCCCCTGTACTCTTGCACTGAGTCTTTCCAGAACCAGGGCCCACTCCTCCATTCTTTTTGGACATCATTTAATTTGTGGATTATGTCCTGGGTATTCAAAGTTTCTAGGCTAATATCCACTTATCAGTGAGTGCACACCACGATTGATCTTTTGAGACTGGGTTACCTCACTTAGTATGATGTTCTCCAGTTCCATCCATTTGTCTAAGAATTTCATGAATTCATTGTTTCTAATGGCTGAATAGTACTCCATTGTGTAAATATACCACATTTTTTGTATCCATACGTTGAAGGACACCTAGGTTCTTTCCAGATTCTGACTACTACAAATAGGGCTGCTGTGAACATAGTGGAGCATGTGTCCTAGTGTGATACATGATGATTATGGACAAAACCTCCAAAACTGTAAGGCAGCCCCAATTTGCCTTTATAAGAGTTGAGGTGCCCTAGTCATGCTGTATCTTCATATCAGTCAAAATCCTAAGACAACTCTATACCTATTGAGAAACAACTCTACAGTTCCCTATTCTCTTCCCTGAACCTGCTGTCCTATTTCTTACTAAGATGACTTTGGCATGTCATTATAGATAACTCATGTACGTGTAATTATGCTGTATTGTCTAATCTATCTGTGACTTGCTCATTTCACTTAGAATAATTTTGTCATTTGTGACCACTGGGCATATCATCTACATGATCTCAAGTCTGTGTGCCTGTCAGGAGCTAAAAGAACCCTTATATCCTCCCTAGCCACCATGAAGGTATTGAGTGGTTCTTATTCTGAAGATATGGAATACTGCCAGGGACAGGTTGACTACTTTGCATCAAGGTTGCTTTCGAGAAAATACGGTAGACTGTGGGGCAGAAAGGAAGCCTGATGAGCTTCCATATCAGGTTCTCACACGAATAGCAATCCCTTTGATGGCCTGTCTCAGTGAGCAGTATTTATTAGTAAAGAGTATCAGCCTGGAGTTCACATAGCTGAAGCACTGAGTGGAGCAGGCAAGTAGCAGAGACAGCATCTATTGTTGCTGATGCGTAATGGCTCTAGGTTAGAAGTGTAGAAGATATCAAATTTGTTTATCAGGGAGGAAAAAGACAGAAGTCAATGTTAGGTCATGACTCCTGTACCTCAGGGGCATCTTCTACAGTCTCAAAAATAATATATAGTGTTAGATATCTCATGCCTAGCTGAAATGGGATCAAAGAAAAAAAAGAGAAAAGAAGAAAAGAGAAGAGAAGGCCAATTTGCCGAAAGGTCCTGTTTGGACCTTATCCAGTGGTACATGCTATATAAGCAAATCTTACAGTAACTACTTCATCCTTTGTAAGAACTTTGAGACCTGATGCCTGTAGAGCCTTTCAACTAAGTGACAATGAGTACTTCATCCAAAACCATTTGGGCTCAGGCACAGATGCACCAAGGCTTTTGGAGGAAGAAGGGATCTGCCAACAGAGATGCAGCGGGGTAGTCTAGCCTCCCTTTGACCCCCCACTTTAGCCATATTCAGTATGTATTACTGGATAACAGACAAATGACCCCCCCAGTCAAAATATCTTTACAAACCATTTTATGGGGAAAAAATCAGGAGCAGCTTAGCTGGGAAGTTATGACTCACACTACTTGCATGCTGGAGTGAGGATTTTGGCAAGAGCTACAGGCACTTAAAGGCTTGAGTGGGACTAAAGGATTTGCTTTCATGATGGCTCAGCCATATGGCTGTTGTCAGGAAACCTCAATCCTTCACAATGTGGACATCCACGAGTTACTCAAATGTTATTGTGGCATAGTAAAAGTCTTATCCCAATGTGTGATGGCAAGTGTTTTGGAAGGTAGTGGTAGAAACCTCAAGAATTCTAAGGCAACCTGGGTTCCAGAATAAAACTCTGTCTCAAAAAACCCATGGCCACCATGGCCACCATGGCCACCATGGCCACCATGGCCACCATGGCCAACAACAACAACAACAACAACAAAACTTATCTCAGGCTAAAACATCTAATGCAGAGTACAGAGCAGCCTGCTTGGCAATTTTTATGACCTATCCTCTGAAATCACAGTTAAACAGGTCACTCAGTCTGTCTTTAGCAGATACATCAGAAGCAAGATGTTCCAAGTGCTTACTTCCAAGTGGGGAGAAATCTGTGTTTGCCTTATGAAGGAAGAAATAGGAAGGAAAGTGTGGAGATTTTTCTACACTACTGCAGTCCTCCAATCACAGCAGCAGTTCAAAGCTCGGATTTTCATCATCTCCAGCAAGGCTCTCCTCCTTAAGTAAATTCTAAGTAGAAATCTCAACCTGATGACCTAGGAACAAATTCCTGGCCCCAAGCCAGAGGATGACTTCATTGGCTGTTATTGAACAAAAAGGGAATTGGGAGTTGGGGATAGAGGAACACACCTGTAATCCCAGCATCAGGGAGGATGGCCTTGAGTTAAAGGTCACCAGTACTATGTGGTGAGATCTTGCCTTAAAATGTGGTATATTTACACAATGGAATACTACTCAGCAATTAGAAACAATGAATTCACAAAATTTTTAGGCAAATGGTTTGATCTGGAAAATATCATCCTAAGTGAGGTAACCCAATCACAAATGAATACACATGGAATGCAATCTCTGATAAGTGGATATTAATTAGCCCAGAAGCCCTGAATACCCAAGGCACAAATCACATAACAAATGACTCCCATGAAGAAGTATGGAGAGGGTCCTGATCCTGGAAAGGATTGATCTAGCATTGGAGGGGAATATAAGGACAGAGAAAAAGGAGGGAGGTGATTGGAGAATGAGTGGAGAGAAGAAGGTTTATGGGACATATGGGGAGGGGGGATCCAGGAAAGGGGAAATCATTTGGAATGTAAACAAAGAATATAGAAAATAAAAATATTTTAAAAAAGAAAAAAAAGAAAAGGACTGGGGATGTAGTTCAGTTGCCTAGAATGTACAAGACCCTGGACTTCACACCTCCACCATCCCCAAATGGTGGGGCCAGGCACAAAAAAAGGAAGGAAGGAAGGAAGGAAGGAAGGAAGGAAGGAAGGAAGGAAGGAAGGAAGGAAGGAAGGAAGGAAGGACCATTGTGCAACTGAAAAGAAGAGTTATTGCTGCTTTTGTGGAAGACCTGACTTCAGTGCCCACCACCCACGTCAGATGGCTCAGAACTGCCCATGAGTCCAGGTGTGGAGGATCTGATGTCTTCTTCTGGCTTCTGTGGGCACCCAGACATATGGGTCATGCATAGTCACACATGAATAAAATAAAGTACTTTTAAAAAGGAGCCACTGGCCGGGCAGTGGTAGCACACACCTTTAATCCCAGCACTTGGGAGGCAGAGGCAAGCAGATTTCTAAGTTCGAGGCCAGCCTGGTCTACAGAGTGAGTTCCAGGACAGCCAGGGCTACACAGAGAAACCCTGTCTCAGAAAAACAAAACAAAACAACAACAAAAAAGGAGCCACTGTTGCACAAATTCTGAACAGTCCATGGGAAAACATAGAAAGGTCCTGGATCAGGTTGTACTTCTCCTCCTGCCTGGAAATAATTAGCCATGGTGCCTGATTCTGGCCCCTGGGCTCCTGGGTACAACCTCTGGCTCATCTTTCCTTTCCAAGGAAAAGAGCATCAGTGTTTGCAACAGCATGCGATCATTTCAGTTTCAGTCTCACCAGTTTGAGCAGCCCGAGGTCTCTTCTTGTTTTATACAGTCTCTATCCATTTTAGTCGGTGCTGGGACAATTTTCTAAGTATAGTTGTCTCTCAAACTCCGTGAATCACATTAAGGTCTATTCCATTACACCAAAGCTTCCCTGAAAAAAAAATCTCTGAGCTAAATCCTTCCTCACTTGAGGCTTTGGCAGATACCACTGAGGAATAATGCCTTTAAGCTTCTCAAGTATCTGACTGATTTGAGTCTTAGAGCCACAACCTTGGATCCTCTTATGGTTTTAGTGGTAAAGATTTTACACTCAGAACTTGGGTTCAGTTTTAGACCACGCCTTCCTGAGAGTGCCCTGGCTTTGAGGCTTGTTTCAAAGCCATTTCTTATTTTAGCACTGTTCACCTCATGGAGAATCTAGGAATGAATCTTCAGAGCCAGTGTATTCAGACTCCCATCTTAACAGTCCTCCATTTGTGTCCTCTCTGTCCTTGCACAGTTTGCAGTCTGCAGTGAGAAGAAAGCAAGCAGCACTTTGTATGCAGTTGGCAGGATGTTTCTCTAGAAGGACCATCCATCTCATCAGACACATGTCTTACTTCCCAAAAAGTTTCAGCTAATGATATTAAACTTCCCGTTACCAAGTAGCACAACATTTGTTCATTTTTCAAATGCTTATATTTTCACTTATATTCGTACCCTCATTGGCAGTCTCCTCAAAGCTCATAGCTCATAGTGCTACTAAATTGTGCTCAAGAAAATGAAACCATTTATTATCCCAGCTTCTGCCAACTGCCTAATTCTTTTATATATATATATATATATAATTTTCTATATTCTTTGTTTACAATCCAAAAGCTTTCCCCTTTCCCAGTCCCCCCACCCCAATATATCCCATAAGTCCTCTTCTCTCCATCCATTCTCCTATTTTTCTCCCTCCCTTCTCTCTGTCCTGGTACTCCCCTACAATGCTGGATCAAGCCTTTCCAGGATTAGGGCCCTCTACTTCTTCATGGGAATCATTTGATATGTTAATTGTATCTTCAGTATTCAGAGTTTCAGGGCTAATTAATATCCACTTATCAATGATTGCATTCCATGTGTATTCTTTTGTGATTGCATTACGTCGCTTAGGATATTTTCCAGTTCCAACCATTTGCCTAAAAAAAATCATGAATTCATTGTTTTTAATTGCTGAATAGTACTCCATTGTGTATATATACCACATTTTCTGTATCCATTCCTCCTTTGAGGGGCATCTGGGTTCTTTCCAGCTTCTGGCTATTATAAATAAGGCTGCTATAACATAGTGGAGCATGTGTCCTTATTGCATGCCGGGGAATCCTCTGGGTATATGCCCAGGAGAGGTATAGCAGGGTCCTCCGGAAGTGTCATGTCCAGTTTTCTTAGGAACCACCAGACTGATTTCCACAGTGGTTGTACTTACAATCCCACCAGCAGTGAAGGAGTGTTCCTCTTTCTCCACATCCTCGCCAACACCTGCTGTCTCCTGAGTTTTTAACCTTAGCCATTCTGACTGACTATTCTCGAATTTTTAGATGTTTATTATTAAAGCGTCCCACTTCCAGGAAGTTCTGTATTACTACTGCTACTGTGTAGTAAGAGATGACTCCAAAATTCAAATACAACAAACAGAGTTGTCTTGTACTTTTTAAAGATTTTTTATTGTATATCTATGAGTGTTTTGCCTGCATATGTGTGCACCCTGGGTGTGCCTGGTACCCACATAGGCCCGATGAGAGCATCGGATCCCCTGGAAGCAGAGTTATGGATGGTTGTAAGCTGCCAGGTAGGCACTGGGCATTGAACCTAGATCCTCAGGCAAGAACAGAAAATGCTCATAACCATAGAGCTTGTATGAACTATTCAATGCTTGTATTTTTTTTTCCACAGTACTGTAAATTTATTGGAGGCCTGGCTGAACTTATCCAGTGGTACATGCATGCTATATAAGCATTGTACCACCGAGCTCCACCCTCACTGCAGATTGTAAATGTTTGTTATCTCCCAGTTTCTGCCAGTTAAGGATTTGGGAGTGGGTCAGCTGGGAATGTTGGCTAAGGGTCTGTCACATGGCTGCACTTGAGATAGAACCAACTCATTGGTCATCTCAAGCTTGAATGGCGATGGGTGATCTGCTTCCAAAAGGACTCCTTTCCATACTATTGACAGAAGACTCATGTCCTCACCACATAACCCTGGACTCAGGCTGGTACCAGTCCTATGTTATGATAGTGTCCCCATAACATGGCAAATGATGACTTCCTTGTAGAAAAGAAAGCTCAAAACAAGAAAGCCTGCTTATAAGAACCTAATCTTCCAAACTGCATACTGTCACATCAGTTTTATATGCGTATTAGGAGAAAGTCTGACAGAAAATGGAATTTAGATTCCACCTTTAGAAAGGAGGAGCATCAAACAAAATTTGCAGCAGAGGGGCATTTATTTATTTTCAAGGACAGCTCACTGTGTACCCAAAGTTACCCACAGACTTGCAATCCTCCTGCTTCTCTATCTGTTCAGTGCTGGAATTGAGGATGTGTGCCAATGTCCTGCTGTTTTGAAATTACCATTGTCTCCAAGAGGAGGTCTACAGCGTTCTCTAAATAGGAAAAATTAAGGATCAGAGAAACTGTTTTCATTGAGACGCTACAATAATTTTCATAACTCAGTAGAGCCAGGTGTGGTGTGGCTCATGCCAGTGACTTCAGTGTTTGGGAGCCGTAGGCAGGTGCAGGCCAGCCTATACCACAGAGCAAGACCCTCTCTCAAAGCAACAACAGAAGAAATAAACAACAAAACCCAAACCACAGACAAAGTCAGTAGAGCTTTCAACTCGGGTAGGACTGAAGGTTACCAGAGCAGATAGGAAAAGTCAGATGATGCTATGTCCTTACAGAGTAATTCTCTGCAACAGTCCCTGTTCTCTCATCCCAGAATATAGTTCGATTATACCAGGTGCCAATTTCGCCAGATATGGGTCTCTATACCAAGTATTTTACATATATCAGCCAAGACTCATGAAACTGCAGTAAAGGTTTGTATCTTTTTTAATTTTATTTTTTTTACTGTCCGGTTGTTACCTTCCTTCTACCTCCTCCCCTATCTCCACAAGGATGTCTCCATCCCACTCCCACCCCACAGGCCTCTCTACTCCCTGGGGCCTCAAGTCTCTCAAGGGTTAGGTACATCTTCTCCCACTGAGGCCAGACCAGGCAGTCCTCTGCTGTATATGCGTGTGTGTGTGTGGGGGGGGGGGCTCAGATTAGCTCATGTATTCTGCCTGGTTGGTGGCTCAGTGTCTGAGAGATCTCAGAGGTCCAGGTTAGTTGAGACTGCTGGTCTTTCTATGGGGTCACCCTCCTCCTCAGCTTTTTCCAGCTTCTCCTTAATTCAAACACAGGGTTCAGCAGCTTCTATCCATTGGTTTGGTGTAAGTATCTGTTTCTTCTTCTGTCTCAGTTGCTTGTTGGGCCTCCTGGAGGACAGTCATGCTAGGCTCCTGCAAGAACATCATAGCATCAGTAATAAGTGTCAGGCCTTGGAGCCTCCCCCTGAGCTAGATCCCAATTTGGGCCTGTCACTGGACCTCCTTTCCCTCAGTCTCGGCTCCATTTTTGTCCCTGCAGTTCTTTTAGACAGGAACAATTATGGGTCAGAGTTTTGACTGTGGGATGGCAACCCCATACCTCACTTGATGCTCTGTCTTTCTACTGGAGGTGGGCTCTTCAAGTTCCCTCTCCCCAATGCAGGGCATTTCATCTAAGGTCCCTCCCTTTGAATCTTGAGAGTCTCTTACCTCCCAGGTCTCTGGTGCATTCTAGAGGGTCCCTCTACCTCCACCCCTGAGGCTGCATATTTCCATTCTTTCTACTGGCCCTCGGGGGGCTTCTTTCCTGTTCCCACCCCCATACCTGATCATGTTCTCCTTTTCCCTTTCCCCTCCCCTCTCCCATCCAGCTCCCTCTCTCTGCCACCTCTACTCTGCAATGGCTTTCTTCTTCCTTCCAAGTGGAATTGAAGCATCCTCACTCAGGCCCTTCTGCTTCTTAATCTTCTTGAGTTCTGTGGATTGTATCCTATGTATTCTGTACTTTTTGGAGCTAATATCCATGTATTAGTGAGTACATACCACACATATCCTTTTGGGTCTGAGTTACCTCACTCAGGATGTTATTTTGTAGTTCCATTCATTTGCCTGCAAAACTCAGAACGTCCTCATTCTTAATAGCTGAATAGTATTCCATTGTGTAGATGTACCACATTTTCTGTATCCATTCCTCTGTTGAAGAACATCTGGATTGTTCCCAGCTCCTGGCTATCACAGATAAACCTGAACACATGCCCCTGTGGTATGGTGGGGCATCTTTTGGGTATATGCCCAAGAGTGGTATAGCTGGGTCTTCAAGTAGATCTATTTCCAATTTCCAGAGTGGTTGTATCAGTTTGCAATTGCTTTCATATGTACGGAATATATGGCTCAAAAAATTATGGTGATACAAATGAAAATGGCTCCCATACATTCACAGGGACTGGCATTATTGGACATGTGGCCTTCCTTGGAGGAAGTATGTCACTGTAGGATGGGCTTTGCTACCTGTGGATCTGGATGTAGAACTCTCAGCTATCTGTACACTCATACACACACACACACACACACACACACACACACACACACACACACACATTTTTACCCCTCCAAGTTCTCCAATTATTCCCTCTTACTTTTCCCTCCCAACTTAAATTTATTTTTACACTTATTTTGTTGGTGTGTCCAGGTATGTGTGTGAGATACATGTGTCATGTCCTGCATGTGTAGGTCAGATGATAACTTGCAGGAATCAGTTGTCTCCCTCTCTTATGTGGGGCCCAGGGATCAAATTCAGGTCTTTAGGCTTTGATGTCAGACACCCTTAGAAACACATTTTACAGACACAGGAGAACAGAGAAGTGATGTGTCTTGCTCAAAATGGTCCTGTGTGATTCTGAAACCCGGGGCCACACCAGTGGTCTTTCACGAGTTCAAAAAAGACCTGGGATTAATTGAGCATTGGCAGGTGTTAACCTCACTTAGGCAGGGCTACACCTCTGTGCATCTAGAGGGATATACTCAGCGTCTTCACAGGAGTTTAGTTGAATCAAGAATAGCTTAGTTTTTAAAAAGAGGGGAAATATCCCACATAAGTCTTGCCCTCACATTTTTTTAAGATGTCTTTATTCATTTTATATATATATATATATATATATATATATATATATATATATATATATATATATATATGAGTACACCATTGCTCTCTTCAGACACTCGAGAAGAGGGCATCAGACCCCATTATAGATGGTTGTGAGCCACCATGTGGTTGCTGGGATTTGAACTCAGGACCTCTGGAACAGCAGTCAGTACTCTTAACCACTGAGCCATCTCTCCAGCCCGCCCGTGGACTTTTGACCACCTTGTTTTCATACTTGTCCCTTCATTGAACTATCCTAGAGATTTTCAAGGACACATAACTTGGTCTTCAGGAAATGATCCAGATGTTATGTTGTTAGTAACTGAAAAAGGCAGCACTTGTGACCATGAGTACGCCTCTGTGTTTGTTACACTTTTTAATTCAGTGATTTGCTGGGAATACTAGGACTTTCTGCAAACTAGGCCAGCTTCTGTACCGTAGAACCCCACCCCCACCATATGACTGTCATTTTAAAAACTCAGTGGTGGAGTGCTCACTGAGCTCATGGAAGTCCCTGGACTCCATTTCCAGTATCCCAAGGAAAAAAAGAAACAAACAAAAAAACAAAGACTCCTTAAGATGATTGGAAGTCATCTCAGAAACAAACACAGTCAGGAATGTGTGTGCTGTCTCACTGAGTGCAGTTCTGAAATCTGATAAATTTGAAGATTCTGGAAAAGCAGAGTAGTGGGAGGATTAGGAAAGACTGGCAAGTGTGCTCTTCCCAGGGTTGTGCTCTCAATGTAGCTTGGATTCCATAAGGTGCCTCATCAAAAGGCGAGCGCATCCCTTCTAGGGGCTCTGGCGAAGCGCTCTGATTCACACATGGGGAGCTGAAACTCTTGATGTGCTAAAGAGGATGAGAACGCTTTCAAATCCCTTCTGTTTTCTTCTTTTTGCTTTCTCATTCCCTGGTACCCCATTTCCCACGCAGGCCTGTGCATCAGTGCCAGGAGCAGCATCCGTATCCCTTAAGATGCAAAAGGAAAACATTAGAGGAAGAAAAAAATTCATCTCCAGATGGCACTGCCATGGCCCCACACAGGCTGGTGGCTTTTTTTTTTTTAACCTCACTTTGTCCTCATTTGACTTAGCTAAAATGTGAGCAGTTTGATGAAGTAGATGGCAGAGCAGGCTTCCTGAGGTCCTTGCTGTCTGGCTGAAGCAGCCAGACTGCCTCTGAAAGGAATGTGTCAGGAAGCTCAAGGGGACATCTTTAAAGGTGGTCCTGGACCCTTATTACATGCATTTCAAGCTGGATGTGCATGGATTTTACTCAAACTAACACAAAAAAATTTAAATTTAATACCTATTAATACTAATATTAAAAATACTATGGTGGGTTGTGATGGTGTCATGCATGCATACAATATGTGCTAATCAAATTCAATATCTATTTCTCCATCATTACCCTACCCTGTACCCTTTCTAGTCGTTTGTAATATTTCAAGAATACTTTTTGAATTTTCACATATGAAAGAACGTGTGGTACTTGCCTTTTAAACCACCAATCAAAGAGTTCACATGGAGGGACCCATGGCTCCAGCTCATATGTAGCAGAGGATGGTCTGGTTAGACATCAGTTGGAGGAGAGGCCCCCAAGTGTAGGGGAATGCCAGGGCGGGGAGACAGGAGTGGGCGGGTGGGTGGGGAACACCCTCATAGAAGCAGGGGGAGGGTGGGATAGGGGGTTTCTGAAGGGAAGACTTGGAAAGGGGGAAACATTTGAAATGTAAATAAAGTATCAAAAAACGGAAAAGAACACTGCAAAGTCTCACATTGGCCACTGGGTGGCGCCAACCCGGGCAGCTTTGAATACTGCGGTTGAAAACAATGGTCCCAGAGACTGCAGCTCACTTGCAGGTCAGAACCTACCTGCCCAATTGCTTGTAGAAACTAAAACTACACTCTCTTTAAAGTTTAAAGAGGAAATGATATTATTTCCAAATGTTCAGGGTATTTTCCAAAACTACTGTTTATGACAAACCTTAATTTACAAGGGGGGCAAAAAAAAAAAAAAAAAAAAAAAAAAAAAAAAAACAACCCAGATATCGATACTGCAATAGCATAATTCTTGCAAATCTGATCAAAAAATAATTTACTATAAGTCCTTTAAAAACCTATTTTAACAATATATAAAAGCATTAAAGGTGAACTATTATCAGGAAAATATTCTGCTTTAATAAATGTTTATATTGTGAAATGCAATTGTTAATTTGTTCGTAGATAGGGTTTTTGCTTTGTGGTCCAGGCTAGCCTCAAACTACCGTGATCCTTCTGCCTCAGCTTCCCCAGGACCTAGCATTACAGGTGTATGGCCCCACACCTCCTTAATGACATTTTTTTCTTCAGTATTTTATTGATGTATATTCATTGTCTATAGTGTTGTATTTGTCTTTTGTCACCTGAAATTATTTTGTTTAATATGGTTTCTGGTTTCCCCCTTTCCACTCATCCATTGATATGCTCCTAGACTGATTCTTTAACTTGGATGTATGGATAGCAGCATTATAATTGTACATGTGACCTACATCTGTGATTTGACCTTCATGTATATACCAGAAGTGAAGTCATATAGTAATTATATTGTTAGTGCCTTTTTTTAAAAAAAGGAACCTCCATACCTTTTTCCTTAGTAGTTGGACCAAGTGACACTATTTTAACAAAACAAAGCTAAATATGTCCAAAATGAACAACATACTACAATTTAAAATAAAGACAGGATTAGCAATAGTGCTACGTTGAGCAGTATTGAAGCCCAGAGCAAGGGCAAATCAAGCAATCGTCCTGCCATGTGAAACGTGTAGAGAAAGAAAAATGGAAATTAACAGAATCTTAAACAATAGTGGGACAAGGCTGAAACCCCTAACGCTCTTGCCTTTAGACTCAGAAGAAAAGAAGGGTGAAATGAAGGATTTTTTTTTTTTTTGAAAAAGTAATAGCTAAAATAAAAATTTCAAAATTTGGTGAAAGTCTGAATCCCACAAGTTCTCCATCACTTGGGAGACTGAAGCAGGATGATCAAGAATTTGAGGCCAGCCCAGGGAGCTGGTCTCAAAAGAAGGGGATGGGGGTTAGGGTATGTTTCAGTAGTAGAGTGCTTGCTAGCATGTACAAGGCCCTGGCTTGAAATGCCACCACCCTTCCAGAGCCTTCTGAAAGGTGTGCAGTGGCTCACTGGAGAAGGGGGATCTCAAGTTCAAGTCTGATCTTGGTGTCTTAGCTGTACAACTTTATTATCAAACCTCAACAAGCATCCGTGCCTAAACACCTAAGAGTAAGTCTACGGAACAGCACCAGTGAGAAAACATATCTGAACTCAACCAGAGAATGGGGCACAATCCTTATGGAATTATACCGGTTACACAAGAAGGGCAAATATCCAAAAGTGCTGATAGATAATTACCATCTTTGAGTTGTTTATTAGGCTGAAATATGGTTTAGAAATTAAGTAAAAATTAATTCTCATGTATATGCTACGATTGAAACTAAGAAAATCCATCACCAGCAGATACATGTTCTTCACACATAATTGAAATTTTGCTAGAAATATGAACGGTTGGTGGGTGCATCTTTAGCCAAGACTATGGGGGCTATCTCCAGCAAAGTGTGGTGGCCTATGACTGTAACCCCAACACACAGGTCTGTACATTCGAGGAGAGATTGGGCTAAACAATGAGACTCTGTTTCACAAAACTGGGGGTGGGGGGGGTGAGGGGGAAGAAAGTAATAAAAGGAAAAGTGAAACCAGACACCAGTTTTAAAGTCTCAGTGATTCAGTCCTAGAACAGCCATCAAGTTTTAGATACCTCTGGTGAAGGAGGTGGGTGAGAGGAACTGTAGAAAGGAAGAATGTCTTAGAAAAACCTGTCTCAACTCAGAACAGCAGTCAGCTCATGCACAGGACTGGCTCCATCAACATTCCATTGTGGATTGGAGGGCCTCATAAGGCTTTCCCCATCCCTGAAGAGTCAGCCTCTTGTTTAAGCACTGGGAAATGCCCTTGCTCAAGTAACATCCACTCCATGCTCATGGAAGCCACCCCAGTTAAATGCAGTGGAGCACACACATACAAAAGATGTGGAAGGAGGAGGAGGACTTGTTAAGAAGAAAAGAGTCTGATAGGAGAAAGGGGATAAGTGAGGATAATGCAGGGGGATATGATCAAAATACATCATGGGTGTGCGCGATTTCAAAACATTTAAAAATAAAAAGGTAACCCTATTTCCAAAATTGAACGCATTTCTAAGGGTGGGAACTTAGCTCCATGGTGGGGTGCTTGCCTAGCAGTCTAAATCCTGGCAGTCCCCTCTCTCTAAAAACAGGTACCCTTAAAACTAAGTGAAGCACTGTGATGAGGAGTACCTGCTGCCAATGGATATCCAGTCCCTAACAGCAGCACTCCAACTTGATTTGGAGCAGTGCTGTGCAGTCAAGAGTGCATTTCCTAGCCTGTCTCTGCAGCTAGATGCCCCGGATTAATCTCCTTAGCAAACAGAAGCTGTCGCCTTCTACAAAGGTAGCTGGCAGATAACTCAGCCACACAAGGCTGCCTGTTTGTCTTCTATGTCTAAATTCTAATTACTATGCTACGGGTACAATGAATTGGGCTCCTGCAGCAGTCTTGGCCTATGCCACATTTAGGAGGGAAACTGAAAAATGTCATAATTTTGAAATATGGGTTCTAGATGATACCAGGAAACTATCAGAGCTGTTTGTAATTTGCCATCTTTACATTTCTTAAAAAACATATGTATAAATATTCTGCATGTATGTATGTCTACCATGTATGTGCCTGATGAGTAGGGATGTCTGAAGAGGGGTTTGGATCCCCTAAAACTGGAGTTATAGGTTGTGAGCCACCACATGGATTCTGAGAATCCAAGTCATTTGCAACAGCAACAAGTGCTCTTATTCATGTAGCTGTCTCTCCAGCCCTAGACATTTTTTTTTAGATGAGAAATAAGCCTTTATTTTACTTGTCACCTGTTTCTGGCTTTTCTATTACATGTATCTCATATTCAGCTAATTCTAGCTGAACTGCTTTCTAGAGCCAGGTGGCTTGAGTAGCAGCTTTATCACTTAGGATTTGTGTGGCCTTACTTGTGGCATGTTGGTGCTTCAACATGCCTTGGACTAACATGAAGTGCTCCATGAAAGCATATATGAAATGTGCAGCACAGTCTCTCCATTGTCCAGAGGGCTTTCTTCTTTCCAAAGATTGTAGAGTAACTGGTTTCATGGGCCACTTTCATAATTGATAACGAAAATGTCTCCTCTGTGGGCTCCCAGTGATCATGATTTTCAAGTATCAACAATATAATGTATCTATTGACTTGTCTTTTCTCCTTTTACTATGGGCAAAGGCTTGAGTCAGAACATCCTCCTCCTGCGTTGAACTTTGTGATGTACATGCCTTGAAATCCGAATACTCAGGAGGCCAAGGCAAAGAATGCTTGTCTGTTATGTGGTGAGACCCTGCCTCACCAAGGGTGAAGGATATAGCCAAGTGGTATAGCACTCACTTAGCATGCACAAAGCCCTGGGTGTGACCCTCAGCACTGTAAGATGCTAACATCTTACAGAAATAAGTATTAGATGAAGATAATACGTTAAATCCACTGATTGTTTAAACTTCATTTACCATTTAGAATTCTAATTCTTCACTCTTGCCCTTTAGCAATTTTTCTCAAGATGGTACAGACACCATATTCCTTCAACACTAATGACACCAGTGAGCTATGACTGACTGCACTACCCTGCAGGCTTGTACTTGCAGACATCCAAAAAATATCACTTTGATAGATAGCCAGAGGCAGTACCTATTCAGCTGTTCTCTTGTACAGTCTTCTAGGCTTTGAGCTTCCAAATTATAAACACAGGAACACCCCTTTACCCCTACTGTCCTCTTAATCCAATTAATCTCCATGTACTCATATATTGCTTTAGAGCCATTTTCAGCAAGATATTCTACTGAAGACATTCTACTTCCTAGCACAGTAAACTCTACCTTTATACTTCCTTAGTTTGCAATTACTATTTGCTACAACAAACCTTTCTCCACTCTTTGATGTCCCAATTGTTCTTATGGGCTCGGGACTGCATTTGATTACAAAAATGTTGTGAATAGAGGAAATACAATGCATTAAGGACCAATACAGAGCTTGGCATACCATATTTGCTCAATAAACTTGATTTTCCTTTTAAATTTGTTCCATACAATTCTACACATTTGATATCTATCACCTGCCATGAATATATAGTACAAATACTTCTGTGCCTTCAGTACAAAGCAGACACAAATTTACCTCTTTCTAAAGTATTTATTGGCACATATAACATCCACAAACCATTTTATAGGTTTCTTTGCACAGGTCTATTTGTCATAGGAAAGATCAGGATTAATGTAGAGTACCAAAGAAGACCACAAATGAACAAGCTTCATTAAGGCAAAATCTTTATTCTCACCACATCTATCCAAATAGAAAGTTCTCGAATGACTTTAATCTTAAGTCTTAGAAATAGGCCCAGTAAGTATCCTATGTGGCATGTGTGAAATGGAAAAATTTTAAGTAGTAGTTTGATTCTTCAAGCTTAAAGAAAGATTATGTGTGTGTGAAGAGAGGAGAGGGGGTTCAAGGAGGAGGAAAGACAGCAAACCTGCGTCTCCCTGCTTTGTGTGCTCAGATGCCAGAGCTCATTACTCTGGAAAAAAGACATACTAACTCCAGACAGTTCCAGGTTGCAAAGGTGAGTAAGAGGGGACATACCCTGGGAAGGAATGTGCTCACTCCATGTACCTAACAGTGCAATACAAACTGTATTTCATCTAGTGTGTTCTTCCCATCAATTCACCTGCATGCATCAATACATGAACACTTGGGCAATTACATTTCTGGGCATACATTTTCTCCTGTAAAATGAGAATAAATCGTAGCACTTTATGTTGAAGAGTGGAGGAAGCAAAGCAAGCATTAAGAATAGTGCCTGGCCAGATGGATGAAAGTAGACTGGTAATCGACAGGGACTGAAGGGGAATAGAGAACAGGACCGACTTGTTTCTCTCCAGAGTGATAAAGACAGACATTCTCAAATTAGACAGTGGTGACGGTTGGGTAATTCTGCGAAGATAGTAAGGACTGCTGAAATGTACACTTTGAAAGGATGAATTTTCATAGTAAAGTGTACTTTAATGAAGCTATTACAAAAATTATTTTAAAATTAGAATAGTAAATTGGCATACAGTAAATGCTCAATAACTGTTAGTTATTAATAATCATAAATTATTGTCCCTGTCAGTTTTATAACAAAAGTATACAGAATCTAGAGAAGGACTTCTAATTTACATACATGGATCCATCAACATTCATACATTTACTTCCATCCAACCACTGTAGAAACCAACAACAGTCTAGTTAAAGATCACTTCAGTGCTCAAACCATACTAGCACAACTTGATGGTATCCCAAAATATCAATGGACAATTTTCATTTTCATCTCCAGGAATAAGTAAGCAGCTCAAATACAGTTAATCAAGAGATTATATTATATATCCAAGTATAGGCTTATTAGCCTTCTAATCACATTTTTGAGGATACTGTTTATAAAAGACAGTCAACAGTGAAATATTTATCAGTCTCATGCCATGTAAAAGATCCCACAATGAAAAGATCAAATTCAACTTACATAACTTTGAAGCCAAAACCAAACAAAACACACACACACACACACACACACACACACACACACACACACACACACACACAAACCCTTAATATTTGACGAATTTTAAGAAACATACAGAACATTCCAATATGTTGTCATCATTAGAGTATTTGTAATCTGAACCCCATTAAATCACATCTTTACTCTTCCTATTGCTAAGACATGGAAAAGACTGTCATGGTCTCAGATGTAGAAGCAGCAGGTGACCATCCAAGTTGGCTATGATACCCATGCACATTCTACCAGAAACATGAAACTACCATCTTACATCTGGAGTTCCTCTCCTGAATGCTTCTGCCCTTCCAGTCCTCATTTCTACTGTCAACCAGGAAAAGCTATACTACAACTTCCAGAGTCAGGACTTCATTTGTCACAGAAAGCAACAGATTTTTTGAATATATTAAGTGTATTTATATCCTTTGATCATTTGATT
Source organism: Apodemus sylvaticus (assembly GCF_947179515.1). Classification (NCBI taxonomy): domain Eukaryota; kingdom Metazoa; phylum Chordata; class Mammalia; order Rodentia; family Muridae; genus Apodemus; species Apodemus sylvaticus. The sequence continues at coordinate 59,746,806 of NC_067495.1, read as the reverse complement.
CCAGGAAAAAGTAATTAGGCCCTCCAGTTTATCCACTTTTTTGGCAATGCCATAGATTGAACCTAGAGTACTGAGCATGCCTGGCAAATGTTCTCACTCATCCAAGCCCCAGTCCTACATTCTCATTTTAAGTCATATAAAAAGCATTCATCAAATCACCCAAGAGCAACAGATTAACACACACAGGATCAAACTGCCTTATATCCAATGTGTTTAACCCTCCAAAATCTGTATGATTTGTGGCCTTAGGAATTTCAGAGTACATGTTTCCCCTGAGTAAAATCCAGTAAATACTAAATTTGAGAAGTATGGTTACTTCACTATTATAATTAATTGGGCAGAATACAAAACAACTTAGGAAAGATATTTGAATGAAAAGTTTAAAATTTTCAGATACTGGAATGAGATAATATTTTGTGACAAATTTCAATTATTAGGGTTAAAGTTTTCAAGATTGAAATACCAGATTTATCCTTACAGGGTTTATAATTTAAAACATAAATTACAATGAATTCAAATATGTACTCCCAAACCATTAGATAAGGTTGGGACAGAGCCGATTTGGCCTAGTGTTGCTCATTTGGTTACTCTGAGAATGAGAAAAATTATGTTTTTAGAATCATATACTTATATGAAGGTAGTCTTTAAATACAAAAAAAAATCAATAAATATTTAAATTCTATGATAAACACATGGAATAAGAAATTTCTATCTTTACAAGTAACTGCATATTTACAATGAATGTTTTCTGACTCCTAATCTTCATCTATTAGAGTTCAATATGAAACATACAGAAGGTACCAGTTCTTACTATCTTACAGGAGTCCTGTTTAGCTGAAAATCAGCCTGCCTCAGATGTTCTGTTCCCTGAAAAGCCTTCACTCTTGTGCATAAATATCTGCAAGTACACAGGTAGATGCACATGTGCAAAATGTACATATCTAAAGAGAAGCTAATTTGCTTTACAAATAAAGTCTAAAACACACAAAACAAATTGCTATTCCCTAGCCCCCCAAATCCAAAAGAAACCCCTCCATATATAATAATAATTAAAAAAAAACCACTGAGCCCACTATGGAAAGGCAGTAGCTGTAAACTCAACTAACCCATCATCATGCATGTAATCATCCTTCCATTATCCAGCCTTCCGAACACTAGATCTCTACGTCCATTTGGTTAAATGCTCGCTTCTGATGTGTAGCCTTCCTTTCTAGTCTAAGGTTGGGTTGCACAAAATAAGTTCTTTTAGATATGCCCTATCTAAGCTATACCTTAAAGGAAGGTGCCCACATGACAATACGCATTCCAAACCATAAACCTAGATTTCTTAGATCTACTACTTAGAAAAGCTCAAACATTAAACCATCAAGAACTTCAGTCAAAGTGCATGTTTGACTGCTATCATTGTATGAAAGATTGAAATCTAGAATGTAAGCTGAGGTGCTGTTACACACGACAGAAAGGTAAGTATACAAAAATATTTTAAAAGCTGATTCTTTATATGCTGTTTGCTAAAAACAAATGACAAAACAAGCATAGCAGTACCTCTGATCAAAATCTGAAACTAGTTAACACATATTCTCTTCCCACATCTACAAACCTCATTCCTAACCTCTTGTTGCCTTCTTGAAGTTTGGGGAAGAAAAGAAAAGAAATGGATACAGACTGTTATTTATGAAAAGAGGCATATTCTAATAGTCATAAGGCAATGTGTTTAAGAGCTGCACCTGAACAAATATTCTCCAAGCTGAAGATGGTCACCAACTCTTTGTAATTTGTAGAGTGGATCCACTTGCTCGAGTCACTGGTCGACACAAATCGCTTCATCATGCCTTAAGGAGGCATGTCACTATGTATGGTATGTACAAGTATTTGAAAATAATAACATTAAGAGGAAAAGGACAGCCTTGCAAATATCAGTTTCTTACATAAATGACAACAGTGGTATGTGGCTCCCTTTTAATACCCCAACAATTGAACAAGAGTGGGGGAAGCTGTTGTTGATAAGCATTGTGTTTTAGGTGAGCCTTCAGTTCATCGGTATTGAATGTGTGTATCCGGACTTATGGAGTGAATGTGAGTATCATCCAACTGATAACAAAGTAGAATAAAAAGACAGGATACACTGCCAGGGCTTTTCGATTTGGAGGCTGGCTGTCAGCAAGGAATGCTGTAGATGCTAAAGAAAACAAAAAGGAGTATTTAGTATAGCCGTACTATCAGAACCACAATATTTACTAAACTCCAATGTGATTGGCATAATCTAGATCTTATAAGTACGCTAAAGGTCAGTTTTATTTGTGGCTCCTGAGAGAATATAAGTTCAGTTATAGGACGGAAGCATGCTGCTCAGTGATAGAGCACTTGCTTAGCATGGACAAGGTCTTAGGTTGCATCTATAACAACACACATAAGCAGAGTTCACTTATGAACTTACAATAGCCTAGGGCAGCTTCTTTCATATACTAACACTTCAAAAGCTTTTGGCTATTTTGGATACAGATCCTTCTTAGGCAGGTTTCCTAACCTAGTCTAGAAAGACACTGAGTTAGGCTTAGCAGGTTTAAATATGAGTAAGGTTATTTGGTCTTATGCTAAATGAATGTCTCTTACTGCTTCCCTCATTTTTGAGAGTTAACAGGGGAAAGGGGTCTGTTTGTTACTTGCTGCTATTGGCATTCTTTTTTAAACACGGTCTTGACATTCGATCCACTGGCCTTGACCATACTTTGTAGCCAAAGTTGACTTTGAACTCATAATACTCCTGCTGCTACCTGTCCACTGGGACTATAGCGACTATAGGCCTACAACCTATCAGCTCTCTTTTAATGCTATCATTCTATCCAACCAATAAAAGCCTACTCATCTTCTTGTTAAGAATACCCCTATGTGCTGGCCAGAGTGATGTAGGCCTGTAATCCCAACAATTTGGGAGGCAAAGTTAGAGGATCACAGGTTCAAGGCCAATCTGAGAGACAGAGAGTCTGTCTCAAAAACATGGTTATATACATCTTTTTATTTTGTTTTGTTCTGTGGTGCAGAGGCTTGAGCCCAGGGCCCATAAATGCAAAGTAAGCATGGTACCATGAGGACTACTACATTCCCAGTCTTGTTATAAAATTTTCATTCTGAGACAGGGTTTTGCTAAGCTGTCTAGTCTGGCCTTGAACTTGCAAACTTCTCAAGTCTCCAAAGTAGCTGGGATTATAAGTGTACAACACCATACCTGGTGACTCTGCACATCTAAGTTCAGAAAGCCAGCTCACAAAATGTGGACACCATCATCTTTAATACTTACTTAGACTAGAGTGCTGGGCGGTGGTGGCACAAGCCTGTAATCCCAGCACTCTGGGAGGCAGAGGCATGCAGATTTCTGAGTTCGAGGCCAGAACTGAGAACTTTTTGTCTCAAAAAAACCAAATCCAAAAAAAAAAAAAAAAAAAGACAGCAGAATTTCATTGTTCATAATTGTATCATTATCTTTAACTCATGATTTTATTTTATCTTCTTGGTTGGTTTTTTATGTTCTGTTACTCACCTATCACGGACCAAGCGAACATCACCAACACCACAAAAAGCCGAATCATGAAGTTTATTGGTCCCTGCCCTGCCAAAAGCAGCAGGCGGCAGATCAGCATTGCGATGTTCAAGGGAAGTACACAGTATCCTAATACACAGAGACTCTGAAAAAAAGAACTAGAAACACACATCCACAGATCATGAGTGTCATTGAGTAGGATCAAGACATAGTTCATTGTACAGATGTCTTATAGACATTCTATGCACTACAACCTCCTTCCTGCTATCCGATCTATACCTTTTACCTAATGCTAATTTCATGAAGTCTTATCTCCTGTATCATATACTTTCATTTTCTCTATACTCTTCCTGTTCCCCTCTTAGGCCCCATAAATATCAATTTTCTAATATCACATAATCTACTCTAATTCCTAGAAGTATCTCATTGACCCTATAATGTAGTTCTAGTTAGAGATCAATTTGAGAATGTGTTGTACCATAGGTTCCCCCCAAACATATGTCTCTTCTTAGAATAATTTTGCCTATTAGTTTAAAATTTAAAGAGAAAATCTGAAGCTTATCAGTGACCTTTAAAATTTATTTCAATTGAGTTTTAAAGAAACTTTTTATTTAGTCCTTAAGTCAATTTTTCTTAAAAAAAAAAAAAAAAGGCAAAATAACACTGTTTTTCTAAAATCTACCACATGCTACCAGCAAACAGGGAAAAGGTTCTTATGATACCCACATGTTTCCGCCAAGAAGTTTTGAATTTAGCGTGATGGTAACTGCTCCGAACCAGATGATAACGAATACTTCTGCAAACTCTGGGCCTCCTCCATCATTCTCTCCATCAATGGGACTCTTCTGTAACATCCTAAGAAAACAGTATGAAAACTACATAACCTTTTATACAAATTGAAAAAGGCATGCATTCTCACCAGACTACTGTAATGTATCTCATTTGAACATCGGTACTTAATCTGTACTGTAATGTGTACTTTGTATAAGGAAAACACTAGCAGAATCTGTTTTTTTAAATAAGGATCTAGAGATCCAAATGCCTGAAGACTATAAGGAGTGTTGTACTCTGACCTTTCTGGAATGTTTAAGTGGCTTACTAAAAGCCTCTCTGTCCAAGCAGAAGGTATTGAACTTAAGGGCCTAACATAGCTCACAAGCATGAGATTTTGTTCATAATATATGTAAAATAGCTTTAAATTTAGTTTGACCATATTTTTAAGTTGGAATGCTTCACCTCTGACTATGCATTCTGAAAATGGTTTTGGTGATGTTGTATCGTAATCCCAATACTGGGAAGATGGAGCCAGAATATTCTTGAGTTAAAAGAAAAGAATGTACTCATCTGGTGAGGATTATCTCAGTGCTGCTAGTGTGTCTACCTAGCATGGATGAGGCCCTAGGTTACATTCCCAAGCAACACAAAAAGGGATCTGTACTTATGTGAAAAGTAAAATTTTTTTCAAACCTGACCTCCATTCCAACAATAGCATCAGGTGTAGCTAGCAGGGCAATAAGGGCTTTCCAGTTATCAGATCAGTATTCTGGGGCTTAGGTTACTTTTCTAGCTGTTAGCAAATCTGAATGATGGATGGTCTGTTTGTTTGCTTGGTTTTTAAACAAGGTCTAGTTGTGTGGCCTCGGCTAAGCCTCTAACCTGTCATCTTCTTGCCTCAGCTTCTTGAGTGCTCAGCTATGAATTTGTAATTCATGCATTAAGGTTTTAGAGCACATGCTCAATACTAGAAAGAGTCAACTTATTTAGTTGCTGATTTTTAAAAATCAGTATATATATATAGTGTATATATACATATATGTATGTATATACATATACACACATATAGTGTATATATACATATATGTATATACATACACACACACATATATAGCATATATATACATATATGTATGTATATACTATATACACACATATGTATAATATATATATATATAAAATTTCTAAAAAACCTTTGCTTTAAAACTGAGTAAATACTGAACTGTCATCTAAATATTCTGCATCTAAGAATTTAATATACACAAAATGTTTTGAATTCTGAACTTGGAATACTTAGACTTGGTATGTTTTTCCTGAAAAATAATAATAAAAAAGTCCATAGCCTCATATTACAATAGGATAAAGAAGTCATATATTGTCCTATCTAGTTATGCTGCCTACTAGTATGTGGAGGAGTTTGTATTCTATGGCTGTATTTTATTCCAAATCCTGAGCATTGGGTGCAAACAATGTGCTGGCACTCTTTGTCGTCTGGAATCCCAATCACTTGAGTACAGTCGGTGGCAAGAACAGTAACTAATCTGGGAGGTAAGGGACCCAACACTGATGCTAGTTCTATCACTAGACATGTCACATGAGCTCATTTTTGGCCTACAGTTGTCTCTGAAAATAAGTGTAGTGAAACTACATAAGCTCTAAGGTTAATCTTTTAAAACTCAGCAATATATATATTTTTTCAAGAGCTCTTAACATCTATCTTTTCAGGGGCTGGAGAGATGGCTCAGTGGTTAAGAGCACTGACTGCTCTTCCGAAGGTCCTGAGTTCAAATCCCAGCAACCACATGGTGGCTCAAAACCATCCGTGATGAGATCTGATGCTCTCTTCTGGTGTGTCTGAAGACAGCTACAGTGTACTTACATATAATAATAAATAAGTCTTTAAAAAAAACCCAAAAACATCTGTCTTTTCTAGGCACAGAACCAGTTTCCTTAATATGATTATTAAAAGTACAAGAAAGAAATACTACATTATGATCTAAATGAGTATACGATAAATTTAAATTTTAAGTTATGGTATGGTGGTGCATACTTGAAACACTAGAACTCAGAAGTTGGGGCAGGAGAAGCACAAGTGTGAGGCCAGTATGGGCTACACAGAAAGTTCTAGGATAGTGTGGGCTACATAGTACAACTATTATCTTTTTTCTTAATAAATAAAAAACATAAAAGAAGTCCTAAAGGCCTAGTTAATTTTTTCCTTAATTCTGGAACACCATTTAAAAAAAAGAAAGAAAGAAATAGTAGCTCAATTGAGGAAGAAGTGTAAATACTTACAATGCAAGTGTCACACAAAGTATTAATGGGCCCCACAAATCCCCTGCAATGAAAGGAAAGACAGGATGCTAAGAAAGCAATATGGCAGATTTTCTATCTTTACCAAATCACGTACCTTCCACTCAGAATCCTAGCAGCAAGTTTTACCTAACTAAGCCTTCCCAACCTGTTTCCCTCCCTGACTTCACATATCCTTTAAGGTTTGTGCTCTTCTTGTGTTCTAAATTACCCTTTCTTAAATTCCTAATCCCCATTCCAGCACACTAAGAGCTATGGACAATCTGTTCCTCACATGGACACAATATTCAAGTAAGATATTTTGCGCTGGGTGGTGGTGGCGCACGCCTTTAATCCCAGCACTTGGGAGGCAGAGGCAGGCAGATTTCTGAGTACAAGGCCAGCCTGGTCTACAGAGTGAGTTCCAGGTCAGCCAGGGCTACACAGAGAAACCTTGTCTCTAAAAAAACAAAAACAAGCAAACAAAAAGATATTTTGCCTGTGACTTCAGGGTCTGGATTGAATCTCAACAACCTCAAATTCCTAACTATAGCCAAATCACAGTACCAAATTCAACTGTGAGCATTTTCTAAGTTCATATTTATTGGTGAACTTAATATAATGAGCCAGGTCTTTCAGCTTCTGAAATTCTGTTCTAAATTTCTGCCCAAAATTTCATTTATATAACTGTTTGTTCCTGTAAAACAGCATCAGTTTTATTACCTTTGCCTTTGCTTTATAAAGCAGAAACAATAAAGTATCAATGGTTTGAAACAAATCCTCAAAAATGTCATATACTCACAATCTCTTAACAGAGTATTACTTTTCCTTGGATATAAAACGTGCGTAAATTTCCTTCCCACAGCTTTTAGATCTCGCATCTGAAAGACAAAAAATAACCCCATGCACTGTGATGATCAAAGTTATCAGGAAGTCTCCTCTGTTTGCCAAGAACATTAACAACTCACTCCTAGGGGGAATCTTAAATTTCAGTAGAGGAAATATACTTTAGAAAAATCAAAGAACCAAACAAAAGTATTTCAAAGTATTAGTGCCTATTTACTCCCATAGCACTGAAGTGCTCTCTCAACTAGTCTAACTTACAATGGTCCGACGAATGGATTCATTTAGTGTGGAGCTGTCAAGGTCTTGAGTACGAGCTCTTGTGGGGATAGTAATCTCTCCTTCTATGGGAATGTCCTGTGAAATTGACACATCAGACAACCCTGCAAACTGAGAAAAAGATGGGGGAAAGAAAATTAAGTTTATAACTGCAAAATGTCTCAGAAACATCACCATTCTCTAGAGTTGAGCCTGAATAATTAGTGTTTTGCATAGTTGCTAAAAGTAAATAGTAGCTCAGTAGACAGTAGGCAATCCAGCTACTTCTTCAGCACTCCCTTTAATTAAAGGTGGTGCAATATAATGAAAAAAAAATACTGACAGTAAATGCTACACACTTGTCTTCAAATATTTCATTTCTTTCCAGCGTAAGTTCCAGGCCAGCCTGGTTAACACGGCCCCTGTCCATACATACATACACATGTATACATACTTATACACATCTTAGACGTTACAGAAGGGGGGACAGTCCAGAGGAAAGAGAAACTAAAAGCAGCTAGGTTACCTGTAACTACATCACAGTATACATATTTGCATTTGTTTATGTACTTTTCACCATTCTGTGATGAACTTCAACATTTTCCAAAAGACTAAATTTGGGTTCAGAGAGACTGCATTCAGGGTCACAACTGACCCATAAGATGACCCAAATTACCCTATCCCTTCAGTGCTGGGGACTGGACCTAAAGGGTCTTACGTAGGCAATGCAATCACTTTCCCACCGAGCTCCATTCCTAGACTCAACATAGTCCTTTACAGTTTCATTCCTGGTGCCTACAAGATCGCCCGGAACACTCTAGACGCTTGATAGATTTTTTTTGCTGAAGAGATAAACAAATAGAGCTAGTAAGAGGCAGAGTTGGGTGTTGAATCAAGTTCCCTTGACTCTCAGTTCAGTTCTCTACTGTTAGGCTGCCAATTTAAAACAAAAGAAATGGAGTCATTTATTGAGCAAACACTATATAAGCAAATACTATTTGGGAGGAAGAACGTCAGAGCATAACAATGACTTCCTTATACTCCTCCACTCATGACTTGTATTAGGCACTTCATATAAATTACGTCATTTTAAAGGCAGGGATCGTTCAGTTTAAGAGACAAAATAAACCACCCTTCCTTGAAATGAAGTTCTCAAAATCACAAAAACTTCAGTGTGAATGGATTCTAGCTCACATGCGTTTAACTGTAAAGCCTGTGTTCTTAAACAGTATTTCAAGTACTAAGTATGGCTCTTAGTAACGTATATATGTCATGAAGTGGATAGCAAGCACCTGGAAATAATAATTAGCCTACTAGAGTCACTGAACAAGTAAAGGTTCAGGTTACAGCAATAAAACGACAACGTCCTGTGGGTGGGAAGCACTTTCTTTACTTCTGTAGTACTTCACAATGACTGGTGACAAGTCTTGATAAAATGACAGTGATAAAAGATACTTCAGAAACCACTCCAAGCTCAGCATTTAATTCAATGTCAAAGAATCCCTAGAGTGTGGAAGGGCAGCAGAGATTCTCAGAAAGGCATAGGACAGCAAAAGGAAGGGAAATGCAGTTAACTTAAAGAACAGGTGTAGTGTTAGCTGGTTGTAGAAGCTTGGGCCTGCAGAGCCAAGAAGCTCCAGCTCTCTGACCTCGACCAATTCCCGACTCCCTTACCGGGAGCTCTGCCTCACCCTCAGTCCCTGCAGTCACAGGGGTTTAACTCACCAGGGGTTTAGATGACGCTGCCTCCTGTTCTCCCGGAGAGTCCTCCGCTTCCGCCATCTTGGTAAACCTCCTTCTGTTCCCCTCCCATGCGTCTTTGCGACACCTGAGACGTGGAGACCACGGCTGGTCAGTGCTCTGTCGCGTAGAGACGGCGTCACCACCGGCGCCTGGGGCTGGTTGCTGCAGAGCACGACCAGTTCTGGTGGTCCGGTAGCCACTGAGCTCGAGATTGAGCTCCGCTTTGCTCACTTTTGGGGACGCGGTATCGCTAGGTGGCGCTCCGCCTTTCACGCCCACTAAAGGTGCAGGCTAGACTCTCCGAAACACCCAGCGGTGTCCCAGGCTTCAGCCAAACTTAGCCGAGCCCGGGACTCACAGCCGAACCCAATGGAGCCCAGAGGCTCCAGACGAACTTAGCCGAGCCCAGTGACGCTCAGTCGCACCCAATCGAACCCAGAAGATCCAGCCAAACTCAGCCGAGCCTAGCTGCGCACAACCGAACCCAATCGAGCCCAGCCGAACCCAATCGAGCCCAGCGGCTCCAGCCGAACTTAGCGGAGCCCAGTGGCATTCAGCCAAACACAGCGATACACAGGGCCACTGAGCTGGAGATTGAGCTCCGCTTTGCTCACTTTTGGGGACGCGGTATCACTAGGTGGCGCTCCGCCTTTCACGCCCACTAAAGGTGCAGGCTAGACTCTCCGAAACACCCAGCGGTGTCCCAGGCTTCAGCCAAACTTAGCCGAGCCCGGGACTCACAGCCGAACCCAATGGAGCCCAGAGGCTCCAGACGAACTTAGCCGAGCCCAGTGACGCTCAGTCGCACCCAATCGAACCCAGAAGATCCAGCCAAACTCAGCCGAGCCTAGCTGCGCACAACCGAACCCAATCGAGCCCAGCCGAACCCAATCGAGCCCAGCGGCTCCAGCCGAACTTAGCGGAGCCCAGTGGCATTCAGCCAAACACAGCGATACACAGGGCCACTGAGCTGGAGATTGAGCTCCGCTTTGCTCACTTTTGGGGACGCGGTATCACTAGGTGGCGCTCCGCCTTTCACGCCCACTAAAGGTGCAGGCTAGACTCTCCGAAACACCCAGCGGTGTCCCAGGCTTCAGCCAAACTTAGCCGAGCCCGGGACTCACAGCCGAACCCAATGGAGCCCAGAGACTCCAGACGAACTTAGCCGAGCCCAGTGACACGCAGTCACACCCAATCGAACCCAGAAGATCCAGCCAAACTCAGCCGAGCCTAGCTGCGCACAACCGAACCCAATCGAGCCCAGCCGAACCCAATCGAGCCCAGAGGCTCCAGCCGAACTTAGCGGAGCCCAGTGGCATTCAGCCAAACACAGCGATACACAGGGCCACTGACCTCGAGATTGAGCTCCGCTTAGCTCACTTTTGGGAACGCGGTATCGTTAGGTGGCGCTCCGCCTTTCACGCCCACTAAAGGTGCAGGCTAGACTCTCCGAAACACCCAGCGGTGTCCCAGGCTTCAGCCAAACTTAGCTGAGCCCGGGACTCACAGCCGAACCCAATGGAGCCCAGAGGCTCCAGACGAACTTAGCCGAGCCCAGTGACACGCAGTCACACCCAATCGAACCCAGAAGATCCAGCCAAATTCAGCCGAGCCTAACTGCGCACAACCGAACCCAATCGAGCCCAGAGGCTCCAGCCGAACTTAGCCGAGCCCACTGGCATTCAGCCAAACACAGCGATACACAGGGCCACTGAGCTGGAGATTGAGCTCCGCTTTGCTCACTTTTGGGGACGCGGTATCACTAGGTGGCGCTCCGCCTTTCACGCCCACTAAAGGTGCAGGCTAGACTCTCCGAAACACCCAGCGGTGTCCCAGGCTTCAGCCAAACTTAGCCGAGCCCGGGACTCACAGCCGAACCCAATGGAGCCCAGAGGCTCCAGACGAACTTAGCCGAGCCCAGTGACGCTCAGTCGCACCCAATCGAACCCAGAAGATCCAGCCAAACTCAGCCGAGCCTAGCTGCGCACAACCGAACCCAATCGAGCCCAGAGGCTCCAGCCGAACTCAACCGAGCCCAGCCGAACCCAATCGAGCCCAGAGGCTCCAGCCGAACTTAGCCGAGCCCACTGGCATTCAGCCAAACACAGCGGTACACAGCCGAACCTAGCCGAACTAGCGGAACCTAGCGGTGCAAAGCCAAACCCAATCGAGCCCAGAGGCCCCCAGCCAAACTTAGCCGAGCCCAGAGGCATTCAGCCAAACACTGCGGAGCACAGCTGAACTAGTGGAATCTAGCGGTGCACAGCCAAACACAATCGAGCCCAGAGGCTCCCAGCCAAACGTAGCAGAGCCCAGAGGTGCAACAGCCTAACACGGCTGAGCCGAGCAACGCACAGTCCAACACAATGAAGCTCAGAGGCACACAGCCGAACCTAATAGGCGCACAACCAAACCTAGCTGAATGCAGCTGAGCTTAGCTACGCACAGCCGAACCCAATCGAGCTCAGAGGTTCCAGCTAAACTTAGCGGAGCCAGTAGCATTCAGCCAAGCCCAGCGATGCACAGCCGAACTTAGCAGGACCAGCCAAACACAATCAAGCCCAGAGGCTTCCAGCCAAAAGTAGCAGAGCCCGGAGGTGCACAGCCGAACATAGCCGAACATAGCCGAGCCCAGAGGTGCATAGCCGAAGCTAGTCGGCGCACCGCAAACCGCAGCCGAGCCCAGCAAGCGCTCTGCCGAACCTAGTCGGCTCGTAGCCGAATGCAGCCGAACGCAGCCGAGCCCAGCAGCGCGTCGCCGAATCTGAACTCCGCGGTGTCCTGCGGCACACAGCCGCACCTACCCGAGTCCAGACGAACTAAGGCGAACGCATCGGTTTTTAGCCGAGCGCTGCCGAGCCCAGTGGCTTCCAGCGGTTCCCAACCGAACCTAGCAGCACCCAGCTGAAAGTAGGCTATCCCACCACCAGCGCCGCTGCAAAGCGGAGCCCAGTGGATCCTAGAGGAACACAACTGATGAACCTAGACGCCCCCAACTAGGACCAGCTGAAAGCAGCTGAGACCAGCAGCGCTGGGCAGGACCAGCACACCAGAAGTAGCTCTGAAGTGCCTTTTCCCGTGTCCCCATCGGGGCTCTATTCTAGGGAAAAAGAAAAAGGCCTTCAACTTCGATTTGAAGAACCTGATCCTCTTGTCCGCTGCTCCCTCTACTGCGTCCTTGCCTTACTAGTGCCCTGAGCTTCTTATCCAGCTTCCATCTCCTTCCAGTCCTTAAACCTTTGTATTATCTCCGGAGCCACAGGTCCTGCACAATTATTCTCTCCTTTATCTCCTATCAAGTGGGAGAGCTTCACTAGACTACCTTCCCAACTTTAAAGTTGCTAAGCTACTTGTACTGAAAATGGCCTTAATCAATAGTGGCTTCTGGGGTGGTAGTGGGCGGGGAATGGGTAGGGGTTAGCTATGGTAATCAAAAATAAAAGAAAACAAAACAAAACAACAAAAAAACCCGCCCCTACCCAGACCAACTTTCACCCCTACCTCATTCCCACAAATTCAAGATGTTTCTGACTCCTGGTTGCTCTGGCTCACCTCTTAACCCAGACTTTGATGAGGTCAAACAAAAGAGCCATTGTTGACATCATCAACATTCTTCCTAAGCAGCTACCCTCTGAGCCTGAAAAAAAAAAAAAAGCCCATGTAAGGTATTTAACCAAGAGAGTAAAATGCACTTCTTTATATATTTGGATAAGGTAATTCAGAAAGGAACCCAAGTAATAGATGAAGGAAGAGATACGTGGAATGTGGAAAGCCAGACTTCCCAGAATATGCTTCGGGGGATAGCTATTATTTATTTTACTAAAATATTAGTGCAATAATTCTTCAAGTTTTCAGTACTTAAATACTCGTAGAAGTGATAGCAGAGTTTAGGCTTTGCCAGGGTTGTGGTACTTGTTTGTAATCCCAAAGGCAGGAAGACTGTTGTTACTTTGAAGCTAGTCTAGTCTAAATAGAAAAATTCAAGCCGGTCATGGCTACTTGGCAAGACCTTGTCTTAAATCTTTTAGGCTAGTTGATATGAACTTATTTTAATTACACGAGACTGCTGTATGCAAGACAGGACAGCCCAAGGCAGCTAGGAATCGCATCACTAAGGTAGCAGGAAGATCAGGATCATCCTGGGGTATACAGACTTGTCTTACAAACCAATTATAATAACAGCAAAATGTCTTATAGAGCTGCTTCAAAGACAGCCTTGGCCCTCCATCCTCCATCCTAATCCTCCCTCCTGCTACCCCTCTACCCTGTCTCCCATACTTACTCATTCACTCAAGATCCTTTCTACTTCCATTGATAATGTCTTCTAGTTCTTTGATAGCCTCCAACATTAGTTATACCCCCACCCACTACTGCAGCCCAGTTTTCATCTCTAACCCCAACTCTTAGTTTCTTCACCACTCTTTCAAAATGCCATTGATGCTGCGTTAAGAGAAGGAAAGGCCATAAAACAAGCCAAGCCTTTTCCAGGATTCCTAAGCATTATTTCAGACTCTCTGTGCTCCCTGTTCTCAGTTAACTAAGCGTTTCCTGCTCGCTGTGATGCTTTGGGTTGACAAAAGAAAGGCTGTGAATAAAGAGGGTGGCATACAAACTCTTAAAATAGAAGCTTTCTGGTTTTCATCAAAACGAATCCAATATCCTATGTCCGCTTTGTTTTATTGGTTTTGTGACAGGGTCTCTTACTCAGTCCGGCTTCAAACTCCTTATGCTGTATGGATGGCCTCAAATGTCTGACCATTCTTTCTCCATCTCTGGTATGCGAGCAGGTGTAGGCCACTCTCCCCTTCTGCAAGGCTACACATTAGATGCAGGGCAGGGTCTCAAGAATGCTAGACTTACTTAGCTACCCTCCTAGGATTCACTATTCCTTGCTGTGCTTCCAGTCTACTCTCTGTCAGAACACGGGACTCTGCATGACAACAAGATTTGTAGGACAAGCCAAAGTTGTTTAGAAACTTTGCAAGGACTAGAATTCAGATTACTATTTTGTTTAACTAGTATGGAGAATGGTATTAGTTCTATATTTCAAGACCATATATAATATATAACTATAAAATTAGCTGAAAAACTTTGAGAAAAATATTTTCTTAGAAAATAATAGTCGTAAGTCAGAAGCCAGACATGGTGCCACACACTTATAATCTTACCACTCAGGGCATGAAGGTCTCCTACCTTCAAGAACATCTTCAACTCCATAGGGACTACAGAGGCCAGCCTGAACCACAAGAGACCCTGTTTCAAAACCAGATCAAAGTTAGAGATGGGTGTGTACACTTCTGTAAGCCTAACACTTGAGACACCAAGACAGGAGGACAGTCTGGGCAACATAATGAGATAATCTCAAAAAAAAAAAAAAGTAAAATTGATTCAAAAAGATAGTGGGAAATTTTATTAGAACAAAATTTTGTAAGAAAAAACCCTTAACTATATAAAAAGCAAGATACATAATTTGTATTGTATGATATCATATGAGTGAAAAAGTACATGCTATATCTGAAGTATATATCCATATACTTCAATATTCACGAACAGATTGGCTAAACCAGTAGCAGCATCTAGGGAGAGAAACTGGGTGTGGTAAAATATGGATCAACTTTCACTGGAGGACTAGCCTAGTGTAGGCCTGTAGGACTGGGATTCATTACGTATCTTGGAGGTTGGTTCTCTGTCTCTCTCTTTTTCTCTCTTGTCTGTCTTTCTTTCTTCCTTTCTTTCTCCTTTCCTTCTCCTTTCCCTCCCCTTCTTCCTCCTTTCTTCAAACTGACCTCAAAGTTTTTATGTAGCATGGGCTGGCTTAAAACTCACAATCCTGCCTTAGCCTTCTGAATGCTAGGATCACAGGGGCGGGAACATAGCATTTAGTCAGTCTGAAATTCTTTATGATACATGCATATGAGAATTTTTTTGAAAACTGCCCAAAATATAAATGTCCTTAAAGTGTTGGACCCAAGTGTTTTCCCAAGCCTTATTCCCAAGGTTTATTCAAGCCTTCAAAATGTGGTGATTCCTACACTGTATAAATGTTCCCAGAGAAAGGGAAAGGGATGTTTACACATTTATTTCAGGAACCTAGTATAACTATAGTATTAAGTCATTTCAAGACTTAATCATTTCAAGAGTTTCTATTAGTCTACCTTTATAATAATGCACAGATACCTTATAGTATTGGCAAATAAAGTTTAGCAGAAATATAAAGCAATAGTTTTCCTTGAAGAGTTAGAGTTTGTGTGTGTGCGCACATGTAGGTATATATGTCATGCACATCTGTGAGTGTATATGTGTGTGTGTGTGTGTGTATTGAGGCCAGAAGTCAATGTAGGTGTCTTCCTCGTGCACTCTTCACCTTTCTTTGAGAAAGGGTGTCTTATGAGACCCTGAGCTCTTTGACTGAGCCAGGCTCACTGGCAAATGAGTTCCAGGGATCCACTTGTCCTTGGCTCAACAGTGGGATTATAGATTTGGACACTGAAGCTGGCTTTTACATAGGTGCTAGGAGATCTAAACCAAAGTCCCCATGCTTGTACGGCAGGAACCAGTTAAGAGTTTGTGGCAGGCCATGGTTAATACAGAAACTTATAATTGGTCAAAGTGTTAAGAATACGTGACTGTGACTGCTGAATTGGTCCTAAGTTGGGTATGTATATCACCCCTCCAAACTCAGGGAACATTATGAAAGAGGTGTGGGGAAAGCGTGAGAGCCAGGGGATTGGAAAGAGGGCTGTAACATTATCTTCTGGGCAGGCCATGGCCATTGCGCTCATGAACTCCCCACACCTGTGGTTATCTACACACTACCCAAACAAAACTGGATCCTTCACCGTTCCACCCAGGATTGCTGAGGCCCCAGCCCTAGATGAAGTGTCAGTTAATGACTATGGAGGGAGGGGAGTGTTTTTCTTGGGGGTAATTTTCCGTTTTTTTCTTCAGTTAACGGCTGTTGGAGAAGGGGAGTAATTTTTCTTCAGTCAGTTAACGGCGGTTGGAGGAGGAAGACATATTTTTCTTTACTGGTAAGTTGCCCATGATGCAATCAATAGCCATATAGCCATGCGCATCCAAACCAAATAAGAGTACCAGGGAGTGGGAGGGAGGGAAAGAGGAGGAAATGGGGATGAGTATGATCAAAACACACTATATATACATGAAATTGTCAACGAGTAAATTAAAAAAGAAATGTCATTGGAGATATGATTTGAAGTGAATCTTGGGGCCTACTTACCCCTTTGTTTCTCTTGCTGGCTATTCATGCCAGCTCAAACAAAAGCCTTTCCTGTTGTGGGCAAACACTCCCTTTGTAAACTTTGTATATTTTATAAACTCTGTAAACCCTCACAGCACACAAGTGGCCAGGCCCTGCCCACAGACTTCCCTAATGGTTCCAATGGCCTTTCCCTGACAGCTGCAATGGCCATTTCCAGTCTGAGGTGGGAGAGTGGCGAGGACCTACTCTATAGGAAAAACTGCCACCAATTCCTAAAGTTGCCCCAAGACTAGGCCACAGAATGTCTCCAATCCCAGATTACCCTGGAAAGCTCCGCTCACAAACGAAGTCCTACATAAAACCCTATGCTCTGCCCAGTTCACTGCTGCTTCCCCAGCAGCCACACTCTTGGGTTTTTTTTTTTTTCTTCCCAATAAATCTGCATGAGGCTTTTTTGTGCCGTGTGACTCTGGTATTCTTGGCTTCTGATTGCCAGTGTACCTTTCCATCTGAATTGTAACACATCTTTCATTTTCTGGCTGCCATGAGGTGGGCAGCTTCCTCTGCTGTGAGCCTCCACTGTGACCTGCTGCTTCACTACAGGACCCAAAGCAATGGAACAACCTGTAATCTCACTTGCTAAAAAGGCTAAAGCAGGAGGATGCTTCAGTTCAATGCCTGCCTGGGCAAAATAAAAAGTATAACAACAACTAAAAAGGACCAGGTGTGGTGGCACATACTTTTGATGCCAGCACTCAAGAGACAGAGGCAGGTGGGTTTCTGTGAGTTCAAGCCAGTCTTGTCTACATAGAGAATTGTAGGCTAGCCAGGGCAACATAGTGAGACCCTGCTTTGAAAAGGAAAAAAAGGGCCGGTGAGATGGCTCAGAGGGTAAGAGCACCAACTGCTCTTCTGAAAATCCTGAGTTCAAATCCCAGCAACCACATGGTGGCTCACCAACCATGCATAATGAGATCTGATGCCCTCTTCTGGTGTGTCTGAACACAGCTACGGTGTACTTACATATAATAAAGAAATCTTTAGGCCGGAGTAAGGGGGTCCAGAGTTAGCAGAAGTCCTGAATTCAATTCCCAGCAACCACATGATGGCTCACAACCATCTGTACAACTACAGTGTACTCATACACATAAAATAAATAAATAAATAAATAAATAAATCTTTAAAAAAAGAAAAGTCAACAAGCAACACACACACTTTTAAAGAAAACAAAGCTAAAAGAGAAGGGTCTGTAAGTCATTGGTCAATTAGTCAAGTAAACTTTTCTTCCTATTAAGTTGATTGCCTTAAGCATTTTGTTACAGTATGGAAGACTGACCGGTATAAATCTTCATAAAGGATAGGGAAGGTTGTGAACTGATACCACTGTTCTATAGAACATTAGGATTCATTTTTCTCTTTCTCTTTTTTAAATTTTGGACTTTTAAAAACATTACTTTCTATGTATAAGAATGCTTTACCTGCATGTATGTGTACCACAGATATGCAGTGCTTGTGGAGGCCAAGAAAGGGAGTCAGGTCCCCCAGAACTAGAATAAAAGATGGTTGTGAGCCCTCATGTGGATGCTGGGAATTACACTCAGGAGCTCTGGAAGGGTAATCAGTGTTCTTTATTATTACTATCATCATCATCATCATCATCATCATTATATGTAAGTACACTGTAGCTGTCTTCAGACACACCAGAAGAGGGCATCAGATCTCATTATGGATGGTTGTGAGCCACCATATGGTTGCTGGGAATTGAACTCAGGACCTCTGGAAGAGCAGTCAGTGCTCTTAACTGCTGAGCCATCTCTCCAGCCCAAGGACTGTTATTTTTGTGTGGTGGAGGGATGAAACCCAAGGCCTCATTCATGGTGGGTATACACTTCTTGACTGAGATATTGCTTTAATTTTTAACTTTAATTTTTATATTAACATTAACAAAACGAGAAACAGCCTAATGAAGTGAGTAAGTATAAAGTTCTAGAATCAGACCATTTGGATTAAAGAAAAACCAAATCATTAAGAATTTATGTAATTTTCACCAAGTAATTGTGCTTACATATACCTCAGTTTTATCACTTGTGTAATGGACATAACAATAATGTCTAACTTACAGAGTTCTGTGATACTTAAATGAATTACATATTAACTTTTAACATTTATAATTCTAGTTGAACACGATTCATTTCTCTAATCACAATACTCAAAAAACTAAGTAATTGAGAGTTAACCTCTCCCCTTGGCTAGAGAGCTACTCTGCTTCAGAAAAGGTATTTACAATGGACATGTATTACAATCGAGTTTTTTTTTTTTTAAAGAAAATGTACACATAGTTTTTCTGCTTCTGCACTGGAAAATTTAGACCTCTTCAAAGTGTGTGGTAGAATTAAAGACAACCAACGGTCATCTGAATTGTTATTGGCTCACTGATGATCCCTGGGGAAAAAAAAGAAAAGTCATTACTACTGTATGAGTTGCTTGGCATAGGGCTTGGGCCGAGTATGTTGTACAGTGGGATGCAAAGGTCCACTTGGCATCCTTGCTACAGATATTTTCTCTCTCACTCTACTGTTCCTAGCTAGTGCTGCCTTGTCCTGAAAGGTGGCCAAGATGATTGACACCAAGGAGATGGAGCAAAAGAAGAAACAAAAATTTCAAGAAAATATTGCGAAAGCTAAATGATTAAAAAAAATGATTGAAGGATTTTAGTGCACCTGTGCTACAGGCTCTACAAGTAGACACAAATCATCTGGAAATTTCTGCAGCTTTGGGACAACTCACTAAGGTTCCACTTGATTTCATAATAAGGTTATTTAGTAAATTAAATTGTGCCTCACTTCAACATAAATGTCTGTTGGTATCTACTGATAAATATTGTAAGTTAGTACTTATGCTATAGGAGAATACCTAACCTTAAGCTTCAAATCCTAAAGTGCTGCAAAATCTGACACTTGTGTTCAAACATGCTATCAAAAGTGGAAATTTCTGCATCAGATTTGTGATGGGTTGCAGTCAACACAGAGGTGCACTAAAATGTTATGGAAAATTACCTTCGAGCTCTGAGAAATAGAAATGATTTTTTTTTGTTTAGACTTAGATCCCATCCTCAAAGTATTATGAAAATAAAATCTGAAACAAAATATTACTGACCCCAAGCATTTACTTCGAGGCACTCAATAACAAATGGGGTGTCTTTGTCAACCCCTCTCCTCAGGGATTAAGGAACTATGCAGAAGAGGAGGTGAAAAGATTGTAAGAACCAGGGGTGGTGGATGGCACCTAGGAAACAGTGTCTTCCAGACAACACAGGATTAATGCGCAGATTTGCATTTATCTAATTACTAATGAAGTTGAGCATTTTTTAAGATGCTTCTCAGGCATCCGAAGTTCTTCAGGTAAAAATTCTTTGTTTAGCTCTGTACCCCATTTTTAATAGGGTTATTTAGCTTTCTGTGGTCTAATTCTTGAGTTCTTTGTATATATTGGATATTAATCATCTATCTGATGTAGGGTTGGTGAAGATCTTTTCCCAATTTGTTGGTTGCCGATTTGTCTTTTTGATGGTGTCCTTTGCCTTACAGAAACTGTAATTTTATGAGGTCCCATTTGTCTATTCTTGATCTTAGAGCATACGCTATTGGTGTTCTGTTCAGGAACTTTCCCCCCTGTACCGATGTCAATTGCTGAACTATTTCTCTAGCCCCGTTTCTCCTTTTTTTTTTTTTTTTGTTTTGTTTTGTTTAAATTTTACTCTGCTAGGGATCAAATCCAAGGCCTTGTGTAGTTGAGACAATTGTCTATCACTGAACAAAACCTCAAGCCCTTTACTATTTTATAAAATAGTATTTTTATAAACTAATTTCACATACACATTGCTGCATCAAAAATGAAAGTAGATCCCTTTATCACCCTGAATAAAAATAACTAGAAACAGATCAAAGACACTAATGTAAGACTAGAAATTGCAAGACTGCTAGAATTATGGGGAAACACTTAAAAAAAAAACCACAGGCTGTAGGCAAAGACTTTCTCCATAGAAGTCTAGTCATTCAGGGCAACAGTGGACAAATATGACCCTGGTGAAATTAAAAAGATTCTGTACAGCAAGGGCCACAGATAACTGAATGAAGAGATAACCTAAAGGAATAGGAGAAAACCTCTTGTAGAGAATTCATATTTAGAATCTTTTTTAAAAAAAACCTTCAAAATTTAAATAGGCAATCCATCAGCTTGATCAATAAAATGAGTAGGCAGTTTTCAACAGACGAAACTCAAATGCCAAATAAACATGAATCATGAATGATGCTCAACTTTACTAGCCATCAGAGAAATGCAAACAGACAAACAAAAACCCCTGAAAAACTGCTTTTTATTTTTTACTCCAGTTCTGTTTTATTCCAGTCAGTGATTAAGAAAACACTTAAGAAATGCTGGCGAAAATGCAGACAGAACCGTTATACACTACTAACAAGGAGGGAATCTAGTTCAGCTGCTACAGAAGTCCGTATGAAGGTTTGTTTCTTTTATTTTTATTTTTTTAAGCTCAAGGGTAATTATTACAGTTTAAAAAGGAAGCTCCAGCAAGCTGTAAATCTCACAGCTGCCAGCAGGAGGAGTACGGAGACCGTGAGTTTTTAAGTCCATCACGCATAAGGAAGCCCAAAGAATTAGTGAGTTACAAATCATGGCTCTGACAAAAGAAAAGGACATAAGAGAAAAAAAAAAGTTATGCCTTTCAGAATCAGGACACAGAAAGGCTGATGCACCCAGCAGAACCTTCAGGTAGCAGCTCATAGAAACATGATGGTTTCTTTAAGAAATAAAAGGAGATCTTTCATTTGATCCAAAAAACCATTCCTGAGCATTTATCCAAATGGTTCAAGACAACATATCACAGAGATGCCTGAGCATCAATGTTTACTGCTGCAGTACTCACAACAGCTAAGTTATGGAACCAATCAAAGTAATTACCAGTAGAGGAATGGATTAGGAAAATATAGACACAAGTGGATTTTCTTTCAGCCATTAAACAGAAATTGCCTGTTATTTGCAGTAAATGGATCCAACTGGAAATAATCATATTAAGCACCGTAAGACATTCTCAGAAACACAAGTATCACACGGATAACATAAAGTCATGTATACATGTATATGTGCATATATGTATGTATGTATGTATGTCATGAAAATGGAAATAAAACTGAAAACGGAGGGGACTAATGAACGGAGGTGAGAAAAGGGAGTACAAGAAGGAGAGCAAATGCAATAAACATGGACAAAAGTTTAAATGTTTAAAGAAGAGGGGGAGGAGAAAAGGAAGGAAGAGTGCAACCCACGACTTTGTAGACTAACATAAACAAAGAGTTAAAAGAAATGGGAGAAAAATACAATAGTTATGAGCAGCCTGCTCACATACTCACAGAACAGGAAAGAGACTAACTCACAGGAAAATAAACAACAAAAGACCACAAGCAGCCACGTACTGTGATCACTTTACCCTTTGCTTCCTGGGTGTCTACGCCCCCTTGCCTTCCCACAGCTTGTCTCTGTCACCTGCCCACCTCAAATTCTGTGCCACTCTTTCATTCTGTAGCTCAGAATGCTCTTTAAGCATCGAACTTTTAGCTTCTTTTGAAGCCTCCCATTTGGTGAGACTCTTGTGTATGTGTGTATCTATTACATTTGTAAGCTTTTCTCCTGTTAATTTGTCGATTGTCTGCATTTCCCCCAAGACTGAACCTTTAAACAGAATGGGGAGAGTCCCTTTCACTTCTATAGCACATCTTACCTCCTTTCTTTAATATTTCTCTTCTACTATAGGGATACATTTATCTTCTAAGCACTTCCCCTCCCCCATTTTTTTTTATTTTTGATACTCACTCTTGCTATGCAGCACTGGACATGCCTGGTACATACTATATAGTTCAGGCTGTCCTCAACTTCTTGGCACTCTCCTGCCTTAACCTCCTACATGCTGAGATTACAGGTGTGCATGAACATGCCCAGCAAGTTATATTTTTATCCTCTTGATTTTTTTTTTAGCTCAAAATAGTCTCAAAACTAAATAAACATTGTAAGTACAATGCAGCCAGGCATTCACACAAGCCTTTTGTCCCAGGACTTGGGAGGCAGAGGTAGGGGGATCTCTGTGTATTCTTGCTAGTCCTGGTCTACATAGCAAGTTCGTGGCCAGCCAAAGCTATGTGAGACCCATTCTTTTTTTCTTTTCTTTTCTTTTTTTTTTAATTCGATATAATTTATTTACATTTCAAATGATTTCCCCTTTTCTAGCCCCCCCCCACTCCCCGAAAGTCCCGTAAGCCCCCTTCTCTTCCCCTGTCCTCCCTCCCACCCCTTCCCAGTTCCCCGTTCTGGTTTTGCCGAATACTGTTTCACTGAGTCTTTCCAGAACCAGGGACCGCTCCTCCTTTCTTCTTGTATCTCATTTGATGTGTGGATTATGTTTTGGGTATTCCAGTTTTCTAGGTTAATAACCACTTATTAGTGAGTGCATACCATGATTCACCTTTTGAGTCTGGGTTACCTCACTTAGTATGATGTTCTCTAGCTCCATCCATTTGCCTAAGAATTTCATGAATTCATTGTTTCTAATGGCTGAATAGTACTCCATTGTGTAGATATACCACATTTTTTGCATCCACTCTTCTGTTGAGGGATACCTGGGTTCTTTCCAGCATCTGGCAATTATAAATAGGGCTGCTATGAACATAGTAGAGCATGTATCCTTATTACATGGTGGGGAATCCTCTGGGTATATGCCCAGGAGTGGTATAGCAGGATCTTCTGGAAGTGAGGTGCCCAGTTTTCGGAGGAACCGCCAGACTGATTTCCAGAGTGGTTGTACCAATTTGCAACCCCACCAGCAGTGGAGGAGTGTTCCTCTTTCTCCACACCCTCTCCAACACCTGCTGTCTCCTGAATTTTTAATCTTAGCCATTCTGACTGGTGTAAGATGAAATCTTAGGGTTGTTTTGATTTGCATTTCCCTAATGACTAATGAAGTTGAGCATTTTTTAAGATGCTTCTCCGCCATCCGAAGTTCTTCAGGTGAGAATTCTTTGTTTAACTCTGTACCCCATTTTTTAATAGGGTTGTTTGGTTTTCTGGAGTCTAACTTCTTGAGTTCTTTATATATATTGGATATTAGCCCTCTATATGATGTAGGATTGGTGAAGATCTTTTCCCAATTTGTTGGTTGCCGATTTGTCCTCTTGATGGTGTCCTTTGCCTTACAGAAACTTTGTAATTTTATGAGGTCCCATTTGTCAATTCTTGCTCTTAGAGCATACGCTATTGGTGTTCTGTTCAGAAACTTTCTCCCTGTACCGATGTCCTCAAGGGTCTTCCCCAGTTTCTTTTCTATTAGCTTCAGAGTGTCTGGCTTTATGTGGAGGTCCTTGATCCATTTGGATTTGAGCTTAGTACAAGGAGACAAGGATGGATCAATTCGCATTCTTCTGCATGCTGACCTCCAGTTGAACCAGCACCATTTGTTGAAAAGGCTATCTTTTTTCCATTGGATGTTTTCAGCCTCTTTGTCGAGGATCAAGTGTCCATAGGTGTGTGGGTTCATTTCTGGATCTTCAATCCTGTTCCATTGATCCTCCTGCCTGTCACTGTACCAATACCATGCAGTTTTTAACACTATTGCTCTGTAGTATTGCTTGAGGTCAGGGATACTGATTCCCCCAGATTTCCTTTTATTGCTGAGAATAGTTTTAGCTATCCTGGGTTTTTTGTTGTTCCAGATGAATTTGATAATTGCTCTTTCTAACTCTGTGAAGAATTGAGTTGGTATTTTGATGGGTATTGCATTGAATCTGTATATTGCTTTTGGCAAAATGGCCATTTTAACTATATTGATTCTACCGATCCATGAGCATGGGAGGTTTTCCCATTTTTTGAGGTCTTCTTCCATTTCCTTCTTCAGAGTCTTGAAGTTCTTATCATACAGATCTTTCACATGTTTGGTAAGAGTCACCCCAAGATACTTTATATTGTTTGTGGCTATTGTGAAGGGGGTCATTTCCCTAATTTCTTTCTCAGCCTGCTTATCCTTTGAGTATAGGAAGGCCACTGATTTGCTTGAGTTGATTTTGTAACCTGCCACTTTGCTGAAGTTGTTTATTCTTAAAAAAAAAAAAAAAACCAAAAACCATATTGTTCAAAGCTTTTTCTGATCTACTTGGGATTAAGTTCTAAACAAGAAACCCTATCAGAGTCTGGCAGGGTTTTCTACTGTGAAATTCTTCATCTTCCTTTGTAAGGGATGGGTTTTTGTTAGGACATATTGTATAAAAATCACATCACTTATTAAAGTTCAGTTTGCTTTTGCAGTATGTCCATGTACAATAATCTGTACCACAAAAACTTTTGCTTAAAGGAGATAAGAACCAGCATATTTTGTGATTGGGTCACCTCACTCAATCACAAAAGAACACACATGGTATGCACTCACTGATAAGCAGATATTAACCCAGAAGCTCTGAATACGCAAGATACAATTCACATATCAAATGATGCTCAAGAAGAAGGAAGGAGAGGGCCCTGGTCCTGGAAAGGCTCAGTGCAGCAGTGTAGGGAATTACCGGGACAGGGAAGCTGGAAGGGGTGGATGGGGGAACAGAGGGAGGGAAGAGGGCTTATGGGACTTTCAGGGAGCGGGGATCCAGGAAAGGGGAAATCATTTGAAAAGTAAATAAAGAATATATTGAATAAAAAATAAAACAGAAAAAAAAGAAATAAAAGGAAAAAAAAGAAACCAGCATATTCTGAGCTCTCACTGTGTAGTCATGGCCCAGGGGAAAAATTGTATTGCAGTGGATGTCATCTTACAACATGCAAAGAAATGTGCACAGAAAAGAAATCCACATATCAATGTGCTTATCAAATTCTTAGGTAGCGTCACCACAGGAACTGGGTTAAGCAGCATGAGGGAATTTATGTCATGTGGAAGTTGTTGTCATCACATCCTTGATTCTAAGTTTAGTGTTGACTAGAGATGTGTCAAGCTAAGTGATACATCTGCAGGGATTGTATCTAAAAATGGATCTTAGGCCACATTCAGATGTTGATAGGCCATGACTGTTAAAAACGTCTAAAGGTGGTAGTGCAGGCTTGTAATCCAGTACTAGGGAGGATCAGGCAGGGCAGAATATGTTAGAGTCTAATATATTTTGACCTACAACCTCCCATCTCTCCGTAATCATGTTTGACTTAGATGCATCTTCCTCAGAGAATTTCAGTTCCTGCATATACATTTGTTGTTATATTTTTTTCTGTTTCACCCAATGGGGTTCTATTCTTTATCGTTTGCTTTAATAATTAGATTCTGCTAGACTCAGCGAGTGGTAGCCTTTTAAATGTATTTCCTGTGTCCTTTCCACTTATTATTATTATATGCCACTTGGGATCAAAATCTGGGTCTCATGGATTTTAAGCAAGTCATACCTACCAACTTAGCTGCACTCTAAGCCCACTGTGGCCTTTTAACCAGATTCCTTCATTATTTGATTAATCTTTGGAATAAGAAACATTCTGTTGTTATATATTCCGTGTTCCAGCTGCACAATCCTGAATTTCTAAATAAATTCCTAAATAAATACATATTTTTCCTGAATTCCTGCATCTTTTTGATACTATTTAGAAGCTGAACAGAGGTATTAGTCCTCTCAGCCATCCTGGTGGACATAACAAGATAATTTCTGCATTTTACATGAGATCTGGGACTCCAACCCTGAGCCCCATGCTTTTGCACTAAACACATCTGACACTACATAACAGTCCACACCCTGGTCACGGTCACCAAGACGGGGGTCAGAAACCCTGCCTTGGGTTATCCTGAAACCTACCATTCTTTGCCAATCTTAATGCTTTTAGATCAAATTATTCTGGGAGGAAATGTAGAAAATGGAATATGGTAGGTGGAGTAGGGAAATTAAAAACAAAGGAAGAATGTAAATGGAAGACTTAAATGAAGTAGCAGGGGAGAAATCTTTGCAGTGTTCATTTCAGTTAGTACTTTTTGTTCTGCTATTTGGACCTGTCCTTCAAATTTTCTGTCTCGTTTTTAATATTTATCATGGATAATGTCTAGTGTATAGAAAGAAAGAAAAAAGTAGACTAAACTTTTGTTTGTTTTTCGGGACAGGGTTTCTCTGTGTGGCCCTGGCTGTCCTGGAACTCACTCTGTAGACCAGGCTGGCTTGAACTTAGAAATCCACCTGCTTCTGCCTCTGCCTCTGCCTCCCAAGTGCTGGGATTACAGGTGTGCGCCACCACTGCCTCACCCCAGCTGGATGAGCTTTCTTACACCTATTACAAGCTTCACTAATTTGACGTTCCTGGCCACTTAATTTATTTTCCCTACTCCTTCTGTCCTGGATCATTGTGAACAGATTGCAGACATCATATTGTTTTTAAAATATACAGTTATTTTATGTTAGGTTTATAGAAAAGTTTAAATGACTTACATTTAAATTTTAATGACTTAAAATTCCCATATGCCCAATGCCTATTTTTCTCTGTCATTAAGATCCTACATTAATTAATACAGTGCCTCCTTTTTCTTAAAAGGCAGCATTGGCATGAACCACGTGGAAGGCATAGGCTGAGTTGGTGTATCCATTAAGTCTCTTATCTGTCCCTAACTGAACTGTGTAAGTGAAGGGGTTAAGTTCAGTTTTGTTTATTTGTTAGTTTTGGTTTTGTGTTGACATGGTGCTGCCTAGGCAGGAACCAGATTTAATGATTTTTATATAAAGATGACAATTGAGTATCTGAAAACCTAGGGTATAACTACGGCCACCACTGAACCTTGTGGCCTCAGGAACACAGAGGAGTGTTCAGACGGTCTGACCTGTCATTACAGTCTAGACCTAAGATTTCTAGGCAGGAGTGCTGGCTTAGGAGAGGAGCTTGGGCCAGGCAGTAAGGCAACAGTTTTAGGGCTTGAGATGCCTTATGGTGAAGGGAGCTGATATGTGTGAATGAGACTGTCAAGAAGTCTAGGGGGAAATTTTGAGAGGTGAATATAACTGAAACCTAGTGTTTTATAAACACCATTATTATTTGACTCAATTTTATCTTGGCTCTTTGACCAAGAAGGCACTTAAAGCCAAAGCTAGGAGTCATGGGGGCAATCCTTAAATGAGTAGTTTTAAACTTTTTGACATGTAGACCAGTAGACCAGGGTCTATCCCCAGCATTTGAGCAAGGGCTCCCAATGAAATTCACTTTCTTTTCCCAAAAGGCAGAGAGAAGAGTTTTTTATTGTTCTTCTTGTGGTGGTGTTTTGGTGGGGCCAAGGTGGGGGTAAAGAGGAAAGGCTACTTGATTTATAGAGCTTTATCCATATGAGATGTTCAATTTCGATTGAGGCTCATTTTCTGGTGTCCATAAGACCTGGAAAAGAAGCTTAACTACAAGTCCAAACTCTGAAATCCAGATTCTACAATACCCCATTATTCCCCCAAAGAAGTGAAGTTGTGCCAGGTATAACAATTAGTGTGTGTGTTATGGATAGTTGGTTGTTAGCTGCCATGTGGGTATAGTTAATTCAAACCCAGTTCTTTGTAACAACAACTAATGCTCCTAACCATGGGGCCATTTGTATTAGCTGATGGCTTAAAAAGTCACCTGTCTTAAGGACTATGCCTTTTGAGAAGATATTTGTACCTCCATGGCACCACAAGAAACCATTCTGTATGGAGGTTTCACTGTCTGGTCAGCAGGTAAGCAGGTTATCTACATACTGAAGAAAGGCAGTACTGGGAAGAAGTTGTAAAGGTGAAAGGTTCTTATGTAAGACCTGGCCAAACAGATGGGGGCTGCTTTGGAAAGCCTGAGGCAGGAGAGTCCAAGTTAATTGTTCACCAAACTGTAAGTCAGGGTCTCACCACTCAATGGTAAAGGAACCGAGAGTCAGGATTGCAATGCTGTAGATCAAAGTATTATTTAGGTCTAGGACTGTCTGGTAATTTGTCTTCAGATGATATAGGGGTTTTATACAACAAGGTAATCATGGCTTTCTTATTGGCTACACGCAAGGTACCAGTTGGTAAATGGCACCAGATTCCTGGCTACCAATGTAAATATGTTGAAAGGGAAGTAACAGGGTCAATAGGCCATGGGTCCCAAATTTATGAATGAGAGGTTGTTGTCAACTCTGGGATTCAGACTTCAGGGGATATAAGTATCCAGAAAAGGAATTAGGGGCTTTGAGAGAAAAAAAAATCTTGTTGAGGGGTTAGAATGTGATCATCCAGGAAGTGACGTATTCCATGCCTCAGGGGGAGAACTTATTGAACAATAGAGGACTCTATACTAGGAGGAGTATGGAAGAGTATGGAGTATGGAGGTTGAGCAAGTGCCTGTGGAGTATTGAGCCTGAAGTTTTTGACAATATACCACCCAGTATGAGTGGGCTAGAATCATTATTAATACTAGGAATGGCTATATAAAGATGTATTGCTCTAGGGAGCATACCAGAGGTAGTGTGAAGCCCCTTGTTAAGGTTGCCTTTCACTTCTAGGGAGTCAGAGCAAGGGTGGGATAGAAAGTGGTCCAAGAAAATTAGTCAAGACAGAACAAGTGACTCGTATAAATTTAAAAAATATATGTATATTCTAGGGGGTGGAGTGATGGCTCAGTGGTTAGGACCATTAGCGGTTGTTACAAAGAACGGAGTTTGAATTAACTCTACCCACATGGCAGCTAACAACCAATCATCCATAACTAAAACTCCCCGAGGGCTGACGATTTCTACTGGTTTCCAAAGGCACTGTACAGATGTGGTATAAAGACAAACATTCAGGCAAAACACCTACATGTACAAAAATCACAGAAAACAACCTTTACAAAGCTCTTTTCAAAAAGAACTTAATTCTAATTCTTACCACATCAGGACCACCTGATACTTATCCATAAGGCCAATCTCTAGACCCTCTCAATCAAGCTGAAGGAGGTGTTCTTCCTCTACATGTTCCTTGGGGGTTGAGAGTGGTCTGACCCTGCCCCAAGATCATTCTAACAGTCCAGGCTGTCCTAGCCCCTTGAAGTGTTCTCTAGTGACCAGGCCCTAACTTCCAGACTACTCTAACTGCCTTAACATCAATTTACAGCCCCTTAAGATGCAGGTGGCCAAGCGCCACCCTATAGAGTAGTGGGGGGCCCAAAATCAGGCCACAGAATCTCCCCAATCCCAGGCCACCCCGGAAAGCCACCGCCTGCTACCCCTCCCCCCAAAAAACTATATGAAGCCTCACTCCTGCTCAGTTCTTTGCTGCTTCTTTCAGGAGTCTTTCCCAATAAATCTCTTGTGTGAGGTTTATTGTACAGTGTGACTTTGTGGTATTTCTTAGCTCCCAACTGCCAGGATGTCTTTCCCTTCAGAGCTGTAACACTCGTATTGGGGGAAACCTTTCTCCTCAGAGCTGTGATACTTATACTCCTGCTTCCTCCTCTCAAGTGCTTGGATACAAGCAAGCATCACCATGCTCAATTTTACTTTAGTTCTTTAGAATACATCCCAAAGGATGAGGAACATTTTTTTCTCTCTTGAAAAAATTCCTTTTCAGTAGTTTAAAGAAATTATTTCTGAGTACAGATCTTAATGCTCAACATTGTTAGATTTCTTTTAGAAGTTTATTTTGGTGTTAGGAATCAGACCTAGGCCTTCTGTATATAAAGCAGGCAGCTTACAAATATCAGACCTCACTGGGCAGTGGTAGCACACGCCTTTGATTCCAGCACTTGGGAGGCAGAGGCAGGCAGATTTCTGAGTTCAAGGCCAGCCTGGTTTATGGAGTGAATTCCAGGACAGCCAGAGCTACACATAAAAACCCTGTTTCAAAAAAAAACCAAAAAAAATTTAATAATATCAGACCTGTGAGTGTTGTGAGACAGACTTTTTTCTTGATGAAGACTCTCTTTCTCTTTCTCTGTCTGTCTGTCTCTCTCTGTCTGTCTGTCTGATCACATAAAGGGAGCCCTCAAGAGACCAAAGTAAGGATTTCATCAGTGTCCAATTTGTGGAAGCAGTGAGTTTTTGATTGGGATTACTAACAGAGGGTTTGGTGTGGAGCAACTTAACCAGAAGCAGGAATGACTCAAAAGCGGGAATCACCAGGAAGGCCACCCTAACCTGGGTAAGAGGACTCCTGAAACTGAAGCCCCTGGGATTTGGACATTGTTCTTTCCGCAGCTGGGCCCCCCACTACTCTATAGGGTGGCGCAGAGGTCAGAGCCTCCACCCACAGCAACTGTGACTTTCTTTCTTTTGTTCCTAGGGGCCCTCCAGAATCTTCCAAGTATCTGTGCTTTCCAGATATGTGGCCATATGTTTAGCTCCTGCTTACTCCTGAGGCCAGTAAGCCTCCCATTCCTTCCAAGGGCAATTGTTTCAATTTGAAAGGAATGTTGCTTTTGAAGCACTGCCATATGCAGGGACCTGGCAATTTCTCAGTATCTTATAAAGTCTTTATGATGTTTCAAACAATACCCATATTTTTTCTCAACATTTGTGCACCTCTACAGTGCACCCTCTACCAGGGATGGAACCCGGGGTTTTTCTTTCTTTTTTAAAGATTTATTTATTTATTTAATGTATATGAGTACACTGCAGCTGTCTTCAGACACAACACCAAAGGGCATTAGATCCTATTACAGATGGTTGTGAGCCACCATGTGGTTGCTGGGAATTGACCTCTGGAAGAGCAGTCGATGCTCTTAACTGTTGAGCCATCTCTCCAGGCCCCAGGGTTTTTTCTTTATGAACTTGTTTTGACTAGACAAGCTGTTTACTAAGTTACAATCTTAGCTCCTAAAATATGTTTTCTCTTTGAGACAGGGCCTAACAACATATCTCTGTAAGGACTTGAGTTTTTACTACTCCTGCCTTAGCCTCCAGAGTGCTTGGATTACAGGTTTGTACCACAAACTTGGCTCTAATTCTAATTTTATTTTCAAAGTGAGCCAATGCTCTTTATTTTTTTTTTCCTAAAAAAATACACTTTTTGGCTGGCACAAACTTGCAACTCCAGCACTTAGGACACTGGCACAGAAGAATTTCCATAAGTTGGAGTTCAGCCTGGGCTAAAGAGCAGATGATGTCTCAAAACAACAAGCAAAATATTGTACTTTTTCTCTTGATTAGTAGCAATATGTTTATTGTAATATTAAGTTCCTGCATCCACGGTTTTATTTGTAAACTACTTCGTTCCATCTCTTTGTATTTTATTTTTATTTAGTAAATTTAATTATGTATTAGTTGTTGTCTGTGCTACATTTCTAGCCTTGAGGGCTCCTCCTGGCTCATCCTCAATAATGCGGAAGAGTACAGGTGATTACTACCTTGCTCCGCCTACTAAGGGTTTTTGATCAATAGAAGGTATTGAATTCTTTCAAATGATCTTGTATCTACTGAGATAATCTCATGGCTTTCCTGTTTAATTCTAGCAATGTGGTATCACTGGAGGATTTTCTCCTATGAATGTATGCTTGCATTCCTGGAGTAGAATGGTTCGGGAATGTAGGGTAGAGTAGGAATTTGGGGGGTGGGCATGTTTTACTGGTAACTTCTTTCACTGGAGTTGTGCTTCTGATTCTCAGTGCTTCTCTGTTGTCTCGCCATTCTCTTTATGACTGTATGCTGCTCTTTCTTAGGAATAGAGCCTTTACATTGGCCTTGCTTTTAAATGGTTATAGTCCTATGAGTGATGTAGGTCCAGGGGTAGAGCTTTGACAGAAACAATGCCTTCGTTTAAACCCCAGCTCCCCTCCCCATATAGTTATGTCTAATCAATCTCCCCCACCACTGCTTTCTCCCTCCCTCCCATCCTTTTGCCCTCCTTCCCTCCCTTTCTCTCTCTATCTCTTTCTCTCCTTCTCTCTCTACACTAGTGGGGATTGCATCTACAACCTCATGCATACCAAGCAGGTACTCTACCATTGAACAATATTCCCAGCCCTTTAAATTTTTTGATTTCTTTTTGAGACATTTTTCCTACATAGCCCAGGGTGACTTCACTAATCCTTTTTTGTTATAAATTAAGTCGTTAATCGCCATAGAAGTTTGCTAGATAGTTTATCAACATACATTACTTTCTTGTTTATGCTATTAAAGAGTTAAATTATTTACATAGGTTTTATGATACTGAACTATCCTTCTACTTTTTTGAAAATTCTTATTTGATCAAAAACTGTACACATCGCACACTGTTTTGTCATGCTGGAGAGGACCCCAGCACCAGTTGCTAATATACTCCACCATTGAGTTGCTAGACCAGCTTTGTGGCTATATGATTTTTAAAAAATAAATATATTTTTTAAAAATTTTGGTGAATTTTTGTATCTACAGTTATTAGTAAATTGAGCCTATGCTTTCCATGTTCTTAAACAAGAACATTGTATGGTTTTACAATCTTAATAGATTAGCTGTGCATGTGTTGTATCAGCTTTTCCTGGCAGCCATGAACAAAAATCTATTCATCAGATTAAACACTCTTGATAATCTAAAATAACTAATCCACCCAAGACTCTCTTGCTAAACCAATACATTTATCGGGCTTATGCACAAGTACATGTGTGACCCCAAAATAGATGCATCTCCAAAAATTTCACCTCAGCACAGATGACTTTTCCATAGCTACATAGATGGAGTTGTTTCAGTTAACCCACTGTCTTCTCTATATACTCTGAGGCATCCAGAGAGTGTACAGCTGAGGCAGAATTAAATACAACTGTGAAAGGGTACATAGAAGGTACTGAGTGGTAAGAATCTTAAATCCCAGCACTCATGAGGCAGAGGCAGGGGGGATCTCTGTGAATTCGAGGCCAGCCTGGTCTACAGAGTGAGTTCCAGGATAGCCAGGGCTACACAGAGAAACTAAATTAACAGAGAAAAATAAATAAACAGAGAAAGTAAATTAATTAATATTAAGTAAGTAAGTAAAATGAGCTTCTCTATTGAGAGGCGAGAGCTGTACACATGTATCTGTACAGGGATAAGTCCTTAGACGACAGTTAGGAGCTGTATTTGTGGAAAATAGAGTCAGTAACAAGTGCTATGGGAGGGGTTGTGTTCTTCAGATGTTTCTGAGAGTCTTGCCACTATAGGCCTGGCTGGTCTGGTTCTCACTATGTATGCATCTCTGGCTTTCAACTCAGGATAATACTTTTGCCTCAGTCTCCCAAGTGCTGAGATGACAGACAATGGCATCCTTCCTGGCTTGAGTTTTTGTTTTCTTTTCCTTTAGTAAGTAATGGATCTTATCCTGGTATTCTCATTATGTTCCACTGTCCTTCCTCCCCAGGACCCAAGTCCTTCCTCCCCAGGTGCTCACCACGCCCCTCCAGGGCATCCCCATTCTTCTCAGTCCTGCTTTCTTATCCATGCAGTCCATTACCGCTCTAGTTCCCACCTCCCATTTCTTCATCCTCTCATGATCCCCTTTCTAGTCTTGTGGACTATACACATATAAACACACACACACACACACACTCACAATTTTAAAATTAGTTTCCTTATAGAAAATAAAACACACATCATTGTCTTTCTGAATCTATCTTACTTCAATTAGTTTTTGACAGGCGCTCATTTAGCCCTGTCTGCTCTCAAACTTGTTATGTAGTTGAGGGTAGCAGTGACCTCCTGAAGCAGAGGCCACAGAGGAGTGCTGCTTACTGGCTTGCTCAGACTGCTTCACCTTTTTTTTTTTTTTTTAACATTTTATTGATTCTTTGTAAGTTTTATACTCTGCTTCCCAGTCCCATCCATCTCCCTGTCCTCTCATATCTACTCTTTGCTCATGAAACTCCCCCGTCAAGAAATACACACCACACACAACAGC
This sequence comes from Apodemus sylvaticus, assembly GCF_947179515.1. NCBI lineage: Eukaryota > Metazoa > Chordata > Mammalia > Rodentia > Muridae > Apodemus > Apodemus sylvaticus. The sequence goes on along the minus strand of NC_067495.1, from coordinate 59,712,260 downwards.
AGCAGCGGCAACAACAACAAAGTATAGAAAAATATCTCATGGTGTAGTATGTCACAGTGTGCCCCACAGTATATCCGTCTGTCCACATATCTTCACTTGCAAATGTGCATTGCAAAGATCTGCTGGTCTGGCTTGAGATCTCTGGCTTCTGTGACATCATCAATATTGGATCCACACCAGGACTCCTCTTGGTTACCCTGTGTCGTGGAAATCCTGCAGTTTGGATCAGCAGGATCTGATGGCCCTTTCACATGTCCTAACTGTTCACAGACGATATAGAGTTAGGGGTGGGCCAACTCAGAGCCCTGGATCTGGGCCTGAGTGGTAGCTGAACTGGTCAGCCTGCTGGCTCTCCCTTATCTGCACTACCAGAGCAAGTTCTGCAGCACTGTTCTGGCTAGGCCACCCAGGGCTACCACTGACAGGAGGCAGGGTCGGATCTCCCATTCTCATGCCCTCAGGCTGGCTCACCTGCATGCACACCTCTGGAGACAGTTCCACCATGCTTCCCAGTCAAGGCACAGGGCCTACTCTCCCAAGTGCTGCAGCCGGTGAGGGGCTGGGCCAGCTCTCCCTTGCCCTCACACCCTTGAAGCTGGTTCACCAGTGCCTTTGCCATCAGGGCCAGCTGTACTGTGTTGCCCAGGTGAGGTGCAGGACGTTCTCTCCTGAGTGCTACCACAAGTGCACATGCAGGGGTAGCACTCCTGATCTCATCATACCCTAGGGACCAGCTTTCTGGAGACTACCACAGCAGGCAGCAATGGGCTGGAGGGCAGCAGCCAGGTCACTTCACAGCAGATGAGTAGTGAGGCCAGCTCTCCTGCGCTCTCACCCTTAGAGTCCCTTCACCTGCCCTCCCACAACCAGGGTCAGTTCTGCTGTGTTGTCCAGTCCGGTGAAGTGCAGGACTGCAGCTCTTGAGTCCTGCAGCTGGTGAGGGGCAGGGCTAGTTCTCCGGAGCACAACACACCCCCTCCCCTGCGCCCATAGGCAGGCTTCTCCACTGCCTGAGTCAGCCCTCACACACTCATGCTCTCCAAGCTGGTTCATTCCTCCCTCTCCCTCCCTAACCAGGTACTGCTCCACTGTCCTGCCTGGGCAAGGCACAGGGCCCACTCTTCTGAGTGTTGCAGCCTGTAGCTGGTGAGAGGTGGGACCAGCTCTCCTGAGCATCTGCATCAGTGAGGGGCGGGGCCAGTTCTGCACAGTCCCTGGACATCCCCGTGGGCCCTGGCTACTACCCTGACCAGGGACATACATTTTCTCTGGTAGTAATGTGAACCATGGACATCCACCCCAAAGCCCAGCCTCTGAGTAGCCACAGAATTCAGACATGGCCTTCAGTGGCAACTTAGGTTGGGAGTTCACTCAGGTGACCAGTCTGGCCCCTCAGAACAGGCTATTCCTCTCCACCATCGAGTCTTGAGTCTCCAGCTCAAGCTGTGCCCGTTCTCTTTCTCTCCCACCTGTCCACCACATAATTGTATATTGTGGTGGCTCCTGCTGCAGGCTGCTCACACAATGCTAGGCCCCTGGATGATGGGCCCCTTGTGGTGTGGGACTGAGACCAGGCCTGTGGGTGTCTTTCTCAGCCCACACTGTGTGTCGTGGTGGAACACAGGCCTCTGTCTTCTTCCTCCCTCACAGTGCTGTCTGGATTTGATTTCATTTGATTTGATTTTGTATGTGTCCTAGGCAGAAAACAGCTTTGGCCACCAAGCCAGGCATCGATCTAGGATGAGCCATCTTCTCTGCCTGTGACTGAGATGAACAACACCAACAAGGTGTCTCTCTGCCCACTGCTGAGGTGGGGAGGGAGTACAGTTATTTTAAGTGATAAGTTGCTCTAAAATTTATTGTGGCGATAGTTGACCAATTATGTGAGTTAAATTTTGTGAAAATACTAAAACTTAGTGATGTGTACATTTAATAGAGTAAATTCTATGTTGTATAAAGTATATCTCAAAAAAGTTGTTATATAAACCAATATGTTTCAGTAACATATTGGTTAGAGGAAAATTACAAGTTTTCAATTGTATCAAAAATTTTTTTTAATATGTCCAGAGCTAGGGATATGTGAATACCATTGAGATAAGCTGCCAATTCCCAGAGATTTCAACTTCTTAAAATAGAAGTGCACAATTTGGTGACTTTTACCTTCAACATATCTACTCAGTGTATCACAGTAATCTGAGCACTCATGAGTCTGAGGCAGGAGAATGAAAAGCTTGAAGTCAGTAACCATTATATGCTGAGACTCAAAAAGAGACAAAACTTCATGTCAGTGATATAACAGTAGATGATGTGATCGTTCAAACATGGTTCCTCATTAAATAGTCTAATGCTTCTTCATAGAATTCTCGGTCAATCAAGTCTCCCCACATCTTTGGGCTCAGTGAGATTTTCGTATGGACATATGTAGCTGTGTTCTCACTTGTGGACAGCTGTGCACGGAGGCCTGAGCTTGACATCACATTGTTTAACTAAATTGATTCTCTTGCCTTATTTTCTTTTAAAGGCTGTATTTATTTATGTCTTTTACGTGAGCTGTCTTCATGAACACCAGAAATGGGGATTGGATCTCATGACAGATGCTTGTGAGCCGCCATGTGATTGCTGGAATTGAACTCAGGACCTCTGGAAAAGCAGCCAGTGATCTTACCCATTGAGACATCTCTCCAGCCCCCTCCTCACCTCTTTTTTATTTTTTAAAGATTATTTATTTATTATATGTGAGTACACTGTAGCTGTCTTTAGACACACCAGAAGAGGGCGTCAGATCTCTTTACAGATGGTTGTGAGTCACCTTGTGGTTACTGGGATTTGAACTCAGGACCTTGGGAAGAGAGGTCAGTGCTCTTAACTGCTGAGCCATCTCTCCAGCCCCACCTCTTTCTTATTTCTGAACCTGGCTACTAAACAACTGGGATCTGCATGTTTCCACTGCCTCTCACCCCTGTGCTGGGATTCCAAGGGCGTGCCAGCACACTCAGCCTTTATGTGGACACTAGGGATTCAAACTCAGGTCCTCCTTTTTGTGTAGCAAGAACTGTCTCCCCATCCTCCAGGTTGTGCAGAATTTTTAATATCTTATAAACTATTTTGTCATACCCCCCCCACACACACACACACACACAAACACGCGCACACGGTTGGGGAAGGGAGAGGAAAAAGAGGAAGGAGAGGAACTAGAGAGGGAAGAAAGGGAGGAGAGGAGAAGAGAGAGAGATGGAGAGAGGGGAGGATTGTTCATACTTGTGATCCCAGCACTCACAAGGCCCAGGCAGGAGGAACTACAAGTTAGTTCATGGCCAGCCTGAGCTACATAGTTGAGATTGTCCCATAGCAACAACAACAATTACAACAAAACAAAACAAAACACACAAACAAACAAAAACTCCCTAAACAAAAAATAAAGCAGGTTGGAGAGATGGTTCGATTTGTGAATGCCAGAACCCATGTCAAAATGTTACAAGTGGTGGTGTGTGCTTGTGATCCAGGTCTGGGGAAGAAAAGTCTGATATTGGAGAATGGTGATTTGCCAGTCTAGCCCAAGCCATGACCCCTGGCCATTGAGAAATGCTGTTTCCAAAAGAAGTAAATAGTGCCTAAGAAATGGCATTTGATGTTGTTGACCTTTGACCTCCACAGTCATGCACACACATGTACACTTCTCACCCCTCACCCACACACCAAACAAAAACAAACACAGTGCACAGTGCACATATGGACACAGTAGAACATACCTGTGATCCCAGGACTTGGGAGGCTGAGGCAAGAAGTTGGTGCCAAGTTTGAGGTCAACCTGGGCTAGGTAGCAAGACCTGGCCTTCTAAAATCCCCAAACAACAAATGCAATAAGTGGACACAGTTCCTACCAGGCAGGTACCCGGATACAGTACACAGTCCGGATGGTTCTATGGTACACAGTGGGACAGGGGCATAATGTAGAAAGAGCAGGACATGGAGATATTCACAATATTGTATTGGTCCACAAACTATGAGAGACTGTTTTCCTGTGGGCATCAGCTTTCAAGAATTTCTTAAAAGCCAGATATACATTATACATGCTTTTAGTCACAGCACTTGGAAGGTAGAGGCAGGCAGACCTCTGTGAGTTCAAGGCCAGCCTAGTCTACAGAGTGAGTTCCAAGACAGCCAGAGCTTACAGAGTGAGACCTTGTCTAGAAACAACAACAAAAACATTTCTTAACACATTTTCCAATGGTATAAAATGACATTTCAGTACAAAGCTAGGGATGAAATTTTTGCAACCCTTTTGGTTGAGGCCTGTAATCCCAGCCACTCAGGAAGCTGAGGTAGGAGGATCATGAGTCCAAGGTCTACCTGGACTACAGAGTGAGTTCAAGATTAGTCAAAGCAACTTTGCACAAGTCTTCTCAAAATGAAAATCAAACTGGTCGGTGGTATACATCAGAGGATACTTGCTTCGAATCTCCAAAGCCTCAGGTCTTCATTGGGGGTGGAGAAAGAGGGTGTTCTTACTCAGAGTGATGGGGGTGGATTCTAAGTTCATTTTAGAAATGCTAGTTCACCTTTCTGACCTTCAGTTTCCTCATCTGGAGAAGAATGATGGAAATGCATCATTGTAATTGTGGGGACCAGGCAGATGACTCAGACACAGCAAATGCTAATGTTGGGATCTGGTTTCCTTGTAGTATTTAACATTATTAACTTGATGATCAATTTGTTTTGAGACTGGGTCTCTATATAGAGCAGAGGCCAGCCTGGAGCTCATGGTGTAGACCAAGCCGATCTCAAATTTGTGGCAACCCTCCTCTGCTGTTCAAAATTGACCTAAAGGAACCTAAGAATAAGCAGCACAATTGGGTGGCCTAATCGAGCTCTCTGATGGTTGAAATGCAAATTCAGTCACCATTCTTAGCAAGGCTGTGTGAAGCTAGTTTCCTTCCTGTGGTTAGTGATGGGACCATAATGTGATAGGAAAAGCATGACTGGCATATACTCAGCCTTTGCCAGGGCACTGTGGTATTCATTCCCCAGCTCTGTGGTGCTTTCGAGGTCCGCCAGCCAGCCTGCCACTGAGTGATGCCCTTTGCCTTTCTTTTCTTTAGACAATCCAGCACCTGTGTAGTGTGTGTCCACAGCCTGTGTATTGTGTGTTATTCATTATATGTTGTGGCTACACTGACTATGTATGTCCACTGCTTTATTGTGCGGGTTCACTGCCTGTGTGTTATGTTTACACAGTGTATGCGCTGTGTGTCCACTGCCTGTATGCTGTGTTCCTACTGACTTAGTTACAGTGTCGTCTTATAAAATCTCTGGCATAAAACTTAATTGTAAATTTTTGAGGAAGACCTGTTAATACTGCTTTAGAATTGTATGTTAAGAGGGTTCTTTTGAAACAGGGTCTCTCTTAGTAGCTCAAGATTCTCTCAGTGTGTATCCCACAATGCCTCATACCTTCTGCATTTATCCTGCCTTAGCCTTCCATGAGCTAGGATTTCACTCAGCAGCTATTAAACCCAGCTTTTGTTTTTATTGGTTATTTTAATGATTTACATTTCAAATGTTATCCCCTTTCCTGGTTTACTCTTTGCAAAACCCCTATCCCATCCCGCTCCCCCTGCTTCTATTAGGGTGCTCCCTAACCCACCCACCCACTCCCACTTCCCTGCCCTGGCATTCCCCTACACTGGGGCATCGAGCCTTCTCAGGACCAAGGGCCTCCCCTTCCACTGATGTCCAACAAGGTCATCCTCTGCTACATATGCAGCTGGAGCCACAGGTCCCTCCATGTGTACTCTTTGTATACACAGCTTTTTATTTCACTTAAAGTCTCTAGTTCTGAGGATCAAGTTCTCTCTGCCACTGAGATGCATTCCTACTCTCATGGCTATTGAGATATGGTGTCAATAAGTTACTCAGTCTGCTCCTAAACTTGGGATCCTCCTACCTCGGCCTCCTGAATGGTTGGGGTATGGATTGGCACCATCATGCTTTTAAATTTCTTACCTTGGGATTGTCCTGTGAGTATGACTGTACTTTAGTTTGTAGTCAGTGACATATTACTTTGAGTATTTGTCTTTTTTATTGTAAAAGGAGGGGAATTAGAGTTAGAAAGCTGTTGGAAAACAGTTCAGTTATTTTTCTGATGCTATCCTTCTAGCGATTCTATGACATGAATGAAAAAGGCCTCACATATTAAATTACAATTCGTCTCATTATTAGCCTTAACTCAGACAAAAGATGAAACTAGTATGAAAATAAGAAATCCAGGGGCTGGAGAGTTGGCTCAGCGCTTAAGAGCACCAACTGTATTTCCAGAGGTTCTGAGTTCAATTCCCAGCAACCACATGGTGGCTCACAACCATTTGTAATGGGATCTGATGCCCTCTTCTGGTGTGTCTGAAGATACGTACAGTATATACACATATAATAAATAAATTTAAAAAAAAAGGAAAAAAAGAACAATAAGAAAGAAAGCCAAAATGGGGAATGAAAGTTGTCATTCAAGTCATTAATGGAAACCATTTTTGGGTGGGCACTGTAAAGTCTCAACAAGCTGTTAGTGGATAAAGCCTATCTTAATACATGAAACTTGGATGCTGGTATTGTGAATTCTTCTATTAAAATCACTGGTGGGATTTAGTGAAAATGTAATGGTTTGGGGCTGGGGATGTAGCTCAGTAGTAGAGTACTTGCTTGGCATGCATGAAGTTCTGGGTTCCTTCCATCCCTAGCGATGCAAGAAAAAAATAAATAAAATAAAAAGTCAGAGTTTTGGAGTCTTTCCCCAGAAATACCTATCCCCTGTCCACACATTTGTATACCTCATCTCCTCTCCTCTCCCCTCCTCTCCCCTTCCTATTTCCCCTTCCCTCCCTCTCTGTCTCTCTCTCTCTTCCATAAATTGCCCAGACTGGCCTGTAACTTGTGACCCTCATACTTCCTGTTCTGGCACAGCTAGAATTACATCCTCCAGCCACCGGCCAGTAGCCTTCCATTTAATTAGTCTTCATTATCTTCAGGCCCAAGCCTATATCTCAAACAACATTAGAATATGTATCCCAGCAAACGCCAAATGCAAAATGAAGTACACGGACCATTAGTAGAAAATCAAAACATAGTTTGTGCTATTCAGCAGGAGCCTCAGGGCTAAAGTTCCAAAGTCTGTAGTCAGTCAACATATATGTCTCCCCCCACTCCTCTGCTTCCCCATCTTTTCCTCCTTTTTGAGAGAGAGAGTTTTACTGTGTAGTGCAAGCTAGCTTCAGAATGCTGATCTTCCTGTCTCTACTAGTGGAATTATGGGTGTGTACCACTACATCTGGATCTACTTTCTGAAATAGCATAAAGTGGAGTAGCACATTGGGCTTCAAGGTTGAAAAGTTTAAAAAGCATCAAAAGTGACATAAATGTGCCTTTATTATACCCATAAAATGTCTTAGAAACAATGCAGCCTTCCCCTCCCTCTAGACTGTTGCTAATTGGGAATCAAATTGAACACAGAAAATACCCAGGTGTCTACCAATAAGTAGGTTTTTTTTTTTTTTTTAAGATTTAATTTTATTTGTGAGTACACTGTCGCTATCTTCAGACACATCAGAAGAGGGCATCAGATCCCATTACAGATGGTTGTGAGCCACCATGTGGTTGCTGGGAACTGAACTCAGGACCTCTGGAAGAGCAGTCGGTGCTCTTAACCACTGAGCCATCTCTCCAGCCTTCAATAAGTAGTTTGGACATGGCTCTGCTGAAGTGAGAGTATACTTTAAAATGAGGAATCCAAAATTTTTTAAAAAATTGGTGGGTAAAGGTGTTTGTTATCATCTGGAATCCGCATGAAGGTGGAAGGAAAGAAGCAACCTCACAAAGTCATCCTCTGACCTCCACATATGTGTGTGTTTGTGAGCGTGCATGTGTGTGTGTGTGTGTGTGTTCATGTGATATATGCATTCTGGGGTGTAGTTCAGTGAGAGAGTGCTTATCTGTCATGTGCAAGGGCTTGGGTTTAGTCTCCTAAGTCACAAAGAATAAAGCAACACACACACACACACACACACACACACACACAAACACACATCAATCCACACCCTCCTCTCCCTAGTTTTGGTGACTATGTATTAGCATTAACATTGGTTTATAAATGTAGGGCCTTACTCCTGGGCTTAAGTGAGCCTCCTGCCTCAGCCTCCTCATAAAATAGGCACATGTTGAAACTATTCTTTTTTTTACCAAGAAACACTGATGGGGGTGTGGATAAGGGAATAAGTGGGGACTTGCATGTGCACAAACTTTGGAAGAGGATCTTTCCTTCCTTGGAAATTTTGCTGGATCTAGGCTCCTAAAACTTTTTAAGTCTTGGCTTTAGCTAAGGAAAGAAACTAGGCCAACTCAAGTAAGGGCAGGAACCAGGTGAGTGCCAAGACTGGACTGGGAATGGTGCCAATGGTAGTAAAGGCTTTAGGCCAGGCTGGAACTAAGGGCAAGGCTAGGCTCCAGTGTGGTGAGGCAGCAAGCAGTTAGTCCCACTGTTTTATGGCCTGCTCTGTTCAGTCTGGAAAGTCTAGAGCTGAACATGTGGTCATGGGAGACAAGTCATCCAGCGCTTCGGCTTTGTTTAATCCTCAACCTTGGATAAATTTGAGTCATTTGCTATAGTTACCAGCAAGTGAGCCAAACCTACTTTTTTCCATATTGAAGTTCCATGTGTGCCCATCCCCCAAGCATGAGCAGTTGGAGATTAGCTGCTTATATGTTAGTCTGAATTACAATGGCATAAAAGGAAAAAAAAATGGCTTCAGATTCTTCAAGCCTGGATTATTCTCTGGTAATCCGAGACAACTAGTTTAACTGCTGAATTTTAGGTGTTTGTACCTAAAATGAAATTGACACCAGGACCTTCTTCATAAAACTGTTGCACAAAGAAAATGAGATCATTTTTCCTAAACTACTTGACACAAGGCACTCATCTTTGTCCACCTTTTTTTTTCTCATCACCTAAGTTTTCCCATCAGTTTCGTTACATATAAACTCAACATATAAACCACATGGCATTCTTAGCTACTTTTCTAGCTTGTGAAGGAGGGCTTGAATGTTCCAGGACACAGACCTTTAGATTCTTGAAGTATAGACATTAGAAAGTATTATTATTATGTCCAGGACATATTCTTTTAAAACATACTTAATATTATTACTGAAGCAGAAAAAAATGTAATTTGGGAAATTATCTTTTATTCCAGAGTCCCACACAAGTTTTTAAAATAAAAATGAACTTTTTTTTTGGTGTTTTGAGACAGGGTTTCTCTGTGTAGCCCTGGCTGTCCTGGAACTCACTCTGTAGATCAGGCTGACCTCGAACTCAGAAATCTGCTGCCTCTGCCTCCCAAGTGCTAGGATTAAAGGTGTGTGCCACCACTGCCTGGCGAAAAATGAACTTTTTATATACAGAGAAAGAACAATCAATAAGCATTTTAAAGAAAGATTTTAATGAAGCTAACCATGGTCCCAGATAGAGAAATGAAGCAGAAGCTGGGATAGGAAGTTGACATGGTTTTGCCTCCTTAGGAAAGGCAATGCTTCTTTCCTAAAGCCCCATAACCTCTGTGTGTGTGTGTGGGGGCGGGGTGTCTTTGTTGTTTGTGTGTATTTTAAAGAAATGAACTAAGTAGATTCAGCTGACCTGGAGTTTGTGATCCTCCTGCTTCAACATCTTGAGTGAGTGCTGAGATTAGAAGTATTTTTGTCCTTTAATAGGCAATCCATATAACCATAAAGGTTAGGGGTAGAGTAAGGACTAGAAGGAAAGGGAGGCTTTACTTAGGAAGGGGGAATAGAATAGATCGTTACAGAGAGATGGGGGTGGAGTGGGAGGAAGCTGAAACAGGAGGGTTTAATGGACAGGAGGAGGAAAGAGGGAGGTAAGACAGGGAACATTGGGAGGCACACCTAAAACTAAGGGCCATCTGAGGGGTCACATGGAAACCTACTACTGTAGAAAGTTCTTAACATGTGCATGTTAAGAATATATACATTTAACATATATATGATAACATATATGAAATAAATAAAAATGGAATTACCAAATTACCAGGAAAAAAAGGGAAACACATCAGCTATAAACTCTTCTATCTACAATGGTGACCTGCTTACATGATATGCTGGTACAATATTGGCACAAATGTTGTATGAGTAACCAATCACTATCTGGTTGGATTTAAGGCCTAGCCCATGAGATGGAACCCATGTTTGATACTGCTCTGCTAGCCAGGAGCCCAAGATTAGATAGACCATGGACCTAAGAAAAAACTAAATTCGATTATTCTGCTAATGTAATGCCGCAATATATTGACTCCTAAAGACATTCTGCTATACCTGTAATCAGTGTCTTATTTAGCCATCATCAGAAAAACTTCTACTTGCAGTAAATGGTAAAAAATACAAAAACCTATAACTGGACAATGCGCAGAGAGTAAGAGACCTTGAAACGTCCAATCCTAAACAGGATGTCTCCTTCAAACCTCTTCCCTCAGGTCTCAGGGAATGTTGCAGAAGAGAAGGCAGAAGAATGTAAGAGTCAGTGGGGATGGAGGACACCAAGGAAACAAGGCCTCCTAGATATAGCAGGACTGACGCCTAGCCTATATAAACTCACAGAGGATAGCACTGTGTGTGCCTGCCAGATGGGGTCCCAGCCCGAGAGGTGGACGCAAGCCTCCATTCTTCTTCAAAATCCATATACTATCTCCAATTCATAACCACAAGCAGAGAAAAGATTAGTTTTCTCCAACAGAGTTTCATACAAATCATTCTTAAGGGCAAGCCCCATGGGCAACTCCACAAAAGGAACGCAGTGTTGTTTTGGGAGATGTTTATCTCATAATGCTTTACCTGGGCTTTTTTTCTTTTTCAAACTTTACTCTTCTTTTGCTTGTATATTATGGCTTCTGACTTGGCATTTTTTCTTTTATCTTTATTCTTCTCTCATATATTACATCCGGAGTGTAGTTTCCTCTCCCATTTATATTATTTATATTCCCCCTCCCCCCTCTTTCTCGGTCTCTCTCTCTGTGTCTTTGTCTCTCTCAATCTCTGTGTGTGCGTGTTTATGTGCTTTCCTTGCCTTTTCTTTCTTTTTCTCTGTGTGTTTTGTCTTATTCTATTTTGTTTGTTTTGTGTCTGCCTGCTTGCTTTCTAAAGAGAGAGAGAGAGAGAGAGAGAGAGAGAGAGAGAGAGAGAGAGAGAGAGAAAAGGCATAGAGTTGGGTGGGTGTGGAAGTGGGAGATGAGGGACTAGAATTTGTGTTCAAAATATATTGTATGAAAAAAATCTGTTTTCAATAAAAAAGAAAGAAAATAAATAAAAGTTTAACGACAACAACAATAACAACAAAACGTGTCCTTGTGTTCATATGCCACCATAGCAAGCTCAGCATCTGGCTTCCTTGTTTCTGTTTCTTTCAGCTTGTCAAACTGTTGTGCAATGGCAAGACACTGATCCTGGCCCAGATGACTGCTACATTAAGTCAAATGGTTTGGTTCTGATTCCAGCATAATTGACAGATGTACAGATGGACACATAAGCTGATAAACATCAAGGCCCCAGCTGGATAAACCAGGTCAAAGGGCACGAAGCCTTACTGACATCCTGCAACTCCACATTAGAGTAGTCTGTGACTCTGAATGACTCCAGGGTTTCAGGTTCTGGTTCTTTAACTCCAGACGGGATAGTGACTTCACAGTCTAGGAACAACCAGGAAGTTGGGAGACCATATTAAACCAGCACAAACAAGATTGTGAGGGGGTCACAAACTCTGCTGGGATCTGAACCCATAGCCTTGAGCATGCCAGGCAAGCATCTACCAGCGATATAACTCTGAAACTAGAGTTTTTATTAGAGTCAAAATATAAAACTTTCTGGAAAATAATGAATGGCTTTTATTGTCCTATTGACACACAGGTGTCACTGTGTGTGTGTGTGTGTGTGTGTGTGTGTGTGTATGTGTGTGTGTGTATTTAATCTTTAGGAATGTTTTTCTAAGGCTATCATTATGACTACTCTGATGGCTTTCTACCTTTAGTGTTATTCATCAGAACAAGAAGCATGGAAGAGTACTTAGGTATAACTCATATTAAGGAATGTTTGTGCACTAGCTATGTGTACATATATATTATCTATAATTTAATCTTTAGAGTTAAAAGGGATTTATTTTATTATATTTAATTATATATATACGTGTGTATGTGTGTGTGTGTGTGTATGTATGTATGTATGTGTGTATGTGTGTGTGTATTTGCATGTGAGTTCAAGTGCCCAAGGAGGCCAGAAGCATCAGATCCTCCTAGAATTAGCATTTTAGACAGTTGTGAATTGTCGTATGTGGGTACTGTGAGCCAAAGTCTGGTCTTCTGCAAGAGTAATAATGTGCTCTTAATACTGAGAGTCACTTTAAGCCCTTAGAAGTTTTATTGTGTGGTGCTGGGAATCAAACTGAGGGCTTTGTGCATAAAATTTCTTAGCAAATTTTTGAAGGAAGAATTGCTCAAAATTAGGTGATTGGATGTCAAAACTATGTAAGGATGGCACTACACTTGATTTTTAACCTATATTTCTATAAATTGGGTTCTGTCCACACTCTCACAGCTGTAATAGATTTAGGAAACACACTAGCTTTTATTAAGACCATGGACATGGTGTTTCTTAGACACTATCAAAATAAGATTTTTTTCTTTTAAAAACTTCACTGTGTATCTCTGGCTGGTGTCAAATTATCCATCCTCCTGCCTCAGTCTCCTATCTCCCAGATACCAGGATTATAGGTATGTCCCACCATATCTCGAGAGAAATGTTAATTTTTATCCTCTAACATTTAATTATGAAAAATTTAAACATATAGCAACACTGAAAGACTTTATTTCATATATTTCTCTAAAATCTTGTATTCATTTCAAAGTAAAAATATAGCTGTCCCTGATGACATATACCTATAAACTTAGCATTTGGAAAGTGGTATCCAGAGGCTACCAAAAGTGAGATCCTGTTTCAGATAACCACAACCAATCAACCAACCAACCAACAACAAAAACACTCCAAAACCAGAAAGGTGGGAGTGGATAATCTTTGGCTCATCCAGTTCCTCATGTAATCATTTGGTTGTTGTGTTTATCCTAGGTATGCCTAGGTGTATCTGTCCATGTGGGTAGCTATGACAAATATCATAGACAGAGAGGCTCCCAACCAACACAATTGTATTTTGCATGGTTCTAGATGTCAAGAAGCCAGTACTAATGTATTGGCAGTCATACTGTGCGCTGTAGGTTTAGAGACTACTGTTCTTTTTCTCCCTTTATGTTCTTATGTGATGGAAAGGAAAAGGACACTTACTCATCCCATTCATAAGGAATCTTGTCTTATGACCTAACCACATCTTAGACTCCCCACTTAATACCATCAATTGGAAGTTAGTGTTTTAACACATTATAACAGAACATCATGGGTACATGGCTTGGTGGGTGCAAAATGTTAGCATTCTGTCTAAACTCCACCCCCACAATTACTTGGCAACAGCCAGGTATGCTCCTCCCAACAATTACCTGGCAACAGCAGGGTAGGCTTGACACACTATAAAGGGGGCTGCTTGCCCCATCCTCCCTCTCTTGTTCTCATGCCTTTTTGCTTCCACTCTGTCCCCCCTCCTTCCCCATTCCCTTCCCCCCTCTCTCCACGTGATCATAGCAGGCCTCTACCTTTCTCTCCCTCTCCCTCCCTTCTCCCTCCCCCCTCTCTGCCTTTCTCTGCCTCTACTACCCTCATGACTCCCTGTCATGTGGCTGGTCCCTCAGGGGGAAGGGATGCCTTGGCATGGGCCCCCTCAGACATCCCCTTTCCCCATACCTCACCACCCCCTCATAGAACAAGCCTCTTCTCTCTCTTTATCTTTTTATAAACACATCATAAAGTCTATAAGTAAAACAAGCAGATAAACAAATGGAGAACAGTTTATTTATTATTACAGCAGCAAGTATGAGAGCACTGGGAATAATTACCAAGGCAGTGCCTTCCCAATCAAACCAAGCAAGAGGAAAGGGGCAGGTGAGTTCAACCATTTTGGCTGGTTCTGGGCAAGTTTCTCTGATGGGCTTTATTAGCAACAGAAAACAGCTTTAGAGGCTGTTTTATCATTAAAGAAGAAGTATATTTTAATTTTATAAACAGGTGATTGTCCCTGACAATGCATGACTAGGGCCTAATAATATGAATTTTAAGAGCTGCACATATTTATTCCATAGCAAAGTACACTTTTCAAGGACTATGATGTCACTATAGCTGAAAGAGAACTGATTTCCAAGTCCTCAGATTCCTTCAGAGGTGAGTTTTCTAAGAACTCCTGTCCTGATTGCTCTCCTGTCTCTCTTTCTAAACTCCTCAAAAGCAAATCATGACCTTCAAAGGTCACGAGCTTACAAACTGCCTGTGTGCAAATGTCTTATGGTTAAACAGACTAGCCAGTATTTCAAATATTGAGGCTAAACAAATGAACCCTGAGAAAACTTTGTTTTGCTTTGTTTCTCTTTTTAAAGAAATCTTGTTTAACTCAAGGCCCTTTAGCCTATGCTTTCTCTATCTTTCTTATTATTAGAAGTTACATGTCTAATCATTTTGTGTAGTAGAAGTATAGTAGTAGTAATATGGAAGTAGTAGTAATGACGATGATGCATATATATATATATTGGAAATTTATATGCATAATTGCAATTATAACTCAAATCAGGAGATTTTTATATATAGGAGCCTTTCACAAGGAAATAATTTAATTTCTATTTTTGGTGATATTTTTGTTGGGAAGAAATTCGATGTGGTAATCAATTGCAGACTTTTAAGTATAAAAATATATTATGGGTGGACAAAATTCTTTGAGAAATATGTAATATACAGTGTCAAATTAAAATCAAATGGTAGGACAATATAAAAATTTTCAGCATTATGTGAGAAGTTGTATTTTGTTTTGCTTTGAATGTACCCACAGTGTATTTAAAGTCTGCTTTGGGTATTTTCTCAGAAAAGATAACCTTTTCAATTTCTGTCTTCACTTTGCAGTACTGGAGATCAGACTCAGCATGGTGGCACAGCACTAGGGACACAGAGGCAGAAAAGTTATGAGTTTGAGGTCATCTGGGCTATATAGCGACATTACATCTCTTTAAAAATCCAGCAAAAGAAAACACCTAATAAACCAGAGAGAGTCTTGGTCATTTGAGGTGTGTGATCTAAAAAGTTACATTCCCAGCATTTGTTAACCTTTGAAATAAGAAAAGTAGGCAATAGGGCTGAGGATGCAGATCAGTTCAGAGAACTCTTGCCTTACATTAGCAAGACTTTAGCTTTGACTCTGTCGCTGCAAAACAAAGAAACAGAAAAGCTGGAGAGCATTCAATGCTCTAGGACTCCAGTTGGAAAGTGTGGCAGCCTGGGAGATGTAGTCTTTCATTTTGTAGATCCCATGATTCCTTCCTGTGGTTTCCCCACCACTCTTTGGGGTGGTAGCTCTCCCAGATCTACTTCTCTGGGGTTTGACCCTTCCTTCATTTTCAAAGGAAGATTCCCTCCCTGGATTCCTCATTCTGTGATATGTTAGTGATTGTGTGAACATCATTTCTAGAAAAACAGCCAGGCAAGGCAATTCTAGAATGTCACTTAATTAGCTATGTGTCCCGGGGCAGATCACCTTCTCTTTGACTTCTCTAACCTTAAACGGGTATAACAATCCCAACTGTATGAGGCTGTTTTGAAGACTTGTGTTGTGTTTCGTCGTCGTCGTCGTCATTGTTTTAATTTTGTGTATCCCCTGGCTGGACTGGATATGTAGAGCAGTCTGACCTTAAATTCAAAGATCAGTCCACTTCTGGCTCTTGAATTCTGGGATTAAAGGGGTCCACCATCACCTCCAGCCAATTGTATGATGGTTTATAGGATTATACATCAGTTTATTGGAAGGTAAACAAATAGCCCTTTAGGACATCTAAATCCCCAGAACCTGTGAATGTGTTGTCTTAAATGACAAGGTCTATGTAGATGTGGATAAATTAAGAATCATGTGATAAAGTGATTCTTCTGGCTTATCCTATGAATTTAATGTAATTCTAAGAATCCAGAAAAGGAGCAGGGAAGGCAAGAGAGTCAGGGTAATATTAAAGTGGCAGGAGAAAGGACCTGGCGAACCATTGTTGACTTCAAAGATTGACAAAAGGTTTGAGGGCAGCTTTTAGAAATTACAGATAGCAAGGAAATGGATTTTTACTTGGAGTCCAGAAGAACATAGCCATTCTGACATCTTGACTTTAGCTTGGTGATGTCATTTCCAATGCTCACTCTCACAATTTACAATAATACATTTGTGTTAATTTAATCCACCGACTTGGTGGTAATCAGGTACAGAAGCAACTAGACATCAACACAGGTAGATTAGCTATTATTACTTACTGTATTTCCCATTTTTCCTTATGGCTTTTACTGATACAATTTAATGTAAACACTGGTGCAAAATCAAAATGGAGGTTTTTTTTTTTTTTTTCCCCAAGTGCATGCTATTTTACAGTTTGCCTAACGGAAGCCACTCTTAATTTGAAAGCTGTCTTTATAAGAAGCCCAGGTTCCCCTACAATAGACAATGGACAAAAAGGCCTTTGGATAGACAGATAATTTATAGTAACTTCACTTTAGGTTCTCCATTATCAGACAGCAAATCACATGCTTTAGTTATTAGCCTATACATTGACTTAGGTCACAGAAACCACTCTCTGAGGCCCTACAGGAAGATGTTCCAATCTACCCTCTGTTTCTTCAGCAGGGGGTTCTGGGCCTAGTAGAGATCCTACAGTAGGCACCAAACCCCATGAGAATTAGTGTCTTGTACTAGGAGACACAGGAAAAGGAGGAAAAGAGTTGGTGGCTCAGAGGAAGGGTGAAAGAGGAAAGAACAAAAGAGGAAAGTCCAACCAAACACTGGTGAGCGACAGCCTTCCATCACCCATCCTTTTGAGTTTTGCTACATTTATGGAAACTTTGCACGCACCCTCGGGGCCCAGGGCGGTACACCTGCCTCTCTAGGATTGTTGTGCCTGGGGCAGGCTTAGGGAAGTAGAACTAGGAGAGTGGCCACCCTGGAGGGTTGGTGGGAGACCACAGGGTGGAGTCATGGGACGAGTGAACGGAAAGACTACATATCCCAGGCCGCCACGCTTTCCAGATGGAGTCCTAGGGCGCTGACTGCTCCCCAGTTTCCGTAGGGAAGCGCCTGGCTACCACAGCTATTGTGCGTAGCGCTGTCGCCCTCTTCTTCCCGCTGCCTGCTGTCGTGTTGTTGGAGGAAAACTACGTTTCCTTGCTGCTGGACTTAACTCTCTAAGTGCCAAACCCCACAACATGATGGCTCCCAGGAACCAGTAGGCGGTCTCTGCAGCTGCCGAGTTGTGGGCGACTCGCCCTGAAGACCCGAGGGAGACATCCGAAGGGAGCCCGTGCTCTCATTAGGTCTCGTAGTCAGGGCTCGGCCAGTGTGAAACGGTGGCATTGGCTTTAAGAAGGGGGAGGGGAGGCACAGTCTGCCTCTCTTGGGGAGTCGGGGAAGGAAGCCTCCGCTGGCTTGGGAGCGCAAAGAGGCGGCCCCTGCGCCCGCGCTCTCCCCGCCTCCACCCTGGGACGCCCTGGACACGGTGCTGTGCTTTGGGGAGACGATGACCAGGGGGCGTGCTGCTTCCTAGGCTGCACCCTGCCGGCGTCAGAAGGCGTTGGTAAGCACTCCCAGTCACCCGCGGCCACCACTGGACTAAGCGCTCCAGCTACACACCAGCCGGTGCTCCCAAGAGTTTCATTGGAACAGGTACCTGTCGTCCAAAGGGAGTGGGGCTAAGAGTCGCTAAAAGTGGATCCTGAACACAAGCCACCGGGTCTATTCTGCTGATAATGCCACTGATGCTGTCGCTCTTTGTCTCTAATCCCTAGCCCCTCCGCTATCCTAATCATGGGGCATCCCCCGCTGGAGTTCAGCGACTGCTACCTCGACAGCCCCGATTTCCGCGAGAGGCTCAAGTGTTATGAACAGGAGCTGGAGAGGACCAATAAATTCATCAAAGACGTGATCAAAGACGGCAGCGCGCTTATCAGTGCTATGAGAAGTAAGTGGAAGGCTTCCATGAGCTGTTTGTCTGAGTAGGTGGTTCTGGCCTTTAAACCTTTCCATACCAAGGCTGACAGGGAGGGAGGGGTAGCGGAGAGGAATATCTGCAGTGACTCTCTACCCAGATCTCTGAGTCTGATGGGTTTTTGAACAATTTGAGAGAAGGGTCCGTCCGTAGAAGTGGAAAGTGTTGAAGACAAGTAGAACTCTGGGCCTTTCCCTTTGGTGGCCCTGACCTTTCAAGACTTAATCTGTAGCTGGGGCAGAGACCTTCTAGCTTTGGAGTTATTCGTTTTTAGTAGATTCTTACGGAGACTGACAGTCTACCCAACCTGTCAGACATGGACAACACTCCTGTGCAGTACAAGCTGACTTCCATGCTTACCAAGCAACCCCCAGCACCCCATAAATAACTGGGAATTTAAGGCTAAGAGCTCCAATATAATAATTTTTGTCCTAGGCTCTGGTTATTGAAGAAAAGTGTGCGGCAGTAAAAATTTACCCTTCCCAAGTCATTTTCTAAGGATCGTTGATTGGCTTCACATAGTACTGAATTCCGCTTCAGCATGGAACAAAGACCTGTCTAGTTCATGGTCCAGGGAGCCCAGATCCCCTGGGTATGAAATACAGGGCCTAGGGTGTAGGGCTGCTGCCCCAAAAGGATATTGCCTAGCTTCGCTTTGATTTTGCTGTGGTCAGAGCTTCCTCACTTGTGGGACTGTTTTCCCCTTCTGTGTGTATTGTATGTTTTTATTTCTGCTAGTTGTCAGGAGGCTCAAAGAAAAAGAATAGTGAACACCCCCAACAAGAGTACAAGCAAGCCAGCTGTCTGTGCCAAAATATATTCACAGAAGAATGGAGAGTAATGATTAAGTAGAGTTTGTTTTGAGTGGATTTATCCCTACCTCATCTCATGCCTAGGTTGCACGGTCCCTTGTGCCAGGCTGCTACAGCCAAGCAAGAGTGGAGGGAGACTTAGGAACTTTGGTGTTTCGAGATGTGCTGCGAGCCAGGACTCCTTATGGGAAAGTTCTAGTTTGTGGTTGTCTAATTTGCTGTTGTCTGGCCACTTTTGGTCAGAATCTATAAACTTTTTAACTTCCTTCAAGTTCTTCAGTTGAGTTGGATCATTAATGCTTTGTTTGTTGTTTTGCCACCTGGTCAAGAGTACACTTATGTTAGCATCTCGGAGATGGACTGTTTAAAATGCTGATCCTTGCAGACTTGTAGGCTAAGCTTCTGGGTGTGTCTCCTCTTAATAGAGTTCATTGAGGGGTTGAGGATGTGGAGGTTGTGCCACAGAAATAGAAACTTGAGGACTCTATGAAAGGAAAGGGGCAACTGTTTGGGTTGTGGATTCCTTCTTACTGCAAACTGCTTGTGGTATTTGCCAGCAAAGATAGCTCATTATGAACGTGCTAGTTAGGAGGTGGTTTTGTGAAATGTATGGTAAGGTGAAATTATGCTTAAAATGGTCAGCTAAGTCATATCCAGGTGTTTAAGTTGTATAATAAAACATTTAGTTCAATAAAACATTTTTGGGGGCCGGGCGGTGGTGGCGCACGCCTGTAATCCTAGCACTCTGGGAGGCAGAGGCAGGCAGATTTCTGAGTTCGAGGCCAGCCTGGTCTACAGAGTGAGTTCCAGGACAGACAGGGCTACACAGAGAAACCCTGTCTCAAGAAAACCAAAAAACAACAACAACAACAACAACAACAAAAACATTTTTGGGAAAGGCAAAATACACGACCCCACTCCCCAGTGATGGGGCTTAATTCAGGTCTTTGCCTATGCTAGCTACATATACAGGTCTTGATTTTTGGAAACAGGGTCTTAATGTGAAGGTTGGGCTGGCCTTGAACTGCTGATTTTTTCTGCCTTCACTTCCCAAGTGATATTTTACAAGTATGCTGGAAGAGCAAAGGTTTTGTAAATTAAGAGGCAAGTAGCGGGTTTTCTTCTTTCTCTGTGTTCTGAGACTACGAGTGGAAAGAGGTAGCAATCAGGTTCAAATCTTTGCACATGGGCTGCAGGTCTGAAAACTCTTCTAGGGTAGGGGGCCCTCTGATATTTGTGGTGATTTTTTATTTCAGGGTCAATGTATCTCAAAATAGGATGGGGAGGTGTTAAAATCCCCACAACTAACCCTTGCCTCATTGCTTTTCATTAAGCTTCACAAACAGTTGAGTAGCTAGAGGCAGAGATGGAATGTTTACTACTAATTTTACCATGGTAATATTTGTCTCCCACACTCTGTTTCTTTACACTGTGACCTTTTTCAGAGTAGGTAGGGTGGGTGCAAAGCACAGGTGTGCTCCTCCTGAGTGAAGGAAAGAAAAAATATCACACTGGGATTGTATTTAAAGACCTGGATTCCAGCCATGGCTTCCCCACTTTGAGATGTGGCACAAACCATTTCAACCATGAAATGTAATTCAAGAATGAAGAAAAGAATCTTTGAGAGAGAAATGTTACCAATTTGGTAAACACTGATAGTTTTCATGGTAATGTACAATAATAGATTTGTATAATATGAAATTGGTGGCAGGCTGGGCATGTAGCTCAGTGGTAGAATGTTTGCCCATGTAAGGCCCTAGATTCCACATTTTACTGGAATTAAAATAATGCCATATTAATGGTGGTAATTATACCTCACAGGGTAGTTGTAAGGCTCAAGCGAATTAATTCTAAAAGGTTATCTTTTGGTTAACTAATACATGTGTTGATGAATGTATACTTTCAGTAAGGCTCAGAAAGGAAATATGTAAGTAGAAGAAGTTGGAACCAGTCCTTTTCCTTGTTGCCTGGCTGTAAAAGGTCACTCATCTGGGCATAATTCAGCATTGAGATTTGTATTCGTGCTCATGGATGCATCTTATGATCCCAAACCTGGCAAAACAGGCAGGGCAATGATTGACAACTAATTTGGGTGTCAAATCAAATGGCTAGCATTCCCGCAAAACCAGAGACATGGCACACTGAGCTGCAAAACTCAGATGTAATTTCCCTTGAAGTTGTTAACCCAGGTGAAACTTGATGCCAATACTTTATCCCACTGTGCTTTTGCTTAGAGCTCTGGATAAGGCCCATTAGTGCATTAAATGTGGGCCTGCTGGAACACTGTGCTGGTTAGTTGTTTTTCTTTTTCTTTTCTTCTTTTTTTTTTTTTTTTGTCAACTTGACACAGCAAGAATGGGAAGAGGGAAAACCAATTGAGGGTTACCTACATCAGATTGTCCATAGGCAGGTCTGTGGTAATATTTTCTTGATTGATATATAGGAGGCCCCAGCCTAAGTGCCACTTGTGGGTGGTTGGTACTGGAGGAAATAAAAGCAGCCTTCATTATCGTTTGCTTCAGTGCCTGCCTCCAGGTTTCTGTCTTGAGTTCCTGCCCTCAGTGGTGAATCGTGACCTGGGAGTTGTAAGCAGAAATAAAGTCTTTCCTTCTCACGTTGCTCTGGTCAATAATGCTTTTATCACAGCATCAGAAAGCAAACTTAGGACAAATAATTAGGTTCATGTAAGTCAGTGCTTAGAGGTAATTGATGTTCCAAAAGAGCCAGCCTTTCTCCTTTGATGGGTGCTTGATGTCCACCAAATGTGATGTATTTATGATTTTTTGAGCATATGACAGTGATAACTTAAAGTAATAGAAAATAAAGCACCATAACTGTGACAGATTACAACAGTTTTGCCTGCTTTTCTGTGGGCCTTTACTGGCATTCTCTCTCTCTCTCTCTCTCTCTCTCTCTCTCTCTCTCTCTCTCTCTCTGCTCGAGCATGTGTGTGTGTATTGGAATGTGAGCATGCATATGTGCTGAGTGTAGAATCCAGGTTCCTTATGCGTGCCAGGCAAACCTTCCTACTAATCTATATCCTCATGCCTCTTCCTGTTTTTAGTGTTATGTTTTTCATGTTGACAGTTTTAGTCTTTTTGATGTTACTGAATATTTGCTCTAGGAATTGTTCAGTGTAAATGATATGACTCATTGCTTATAGCCCCCAGAAACCTGAGACACTTAATGTAGACTATATATAGCTCACAGAGCACATGCCATTCATTCAGTGAATACCTGTGCATATACTATGTTCTGATCTTTGTTCACATGGCTGTTGTGTACACAGTGAGTCACGGATGGATATTGACCTTAAGAAGTTCCAAGACTAGTAGGGGAGATGTGGAAAGGAGAAATTGCTGCTTCATAAAGTATTAAAGTTCAGAGCTTTAAAGGTGGGTGGTGGACATGACTGGATGTGACATTAGCGAGAGAGCTTGGTTCTTTGCGGAAGACCTAGAAAGCAAAGGAGGAAATAGCATTGGCGCTTGCCAGAATTAGCTACACTTTGACTATTAAGTTCTTTTTGTATACCAGTGATTCCTTAATTGAAAATTCTTTTTAGATGTTATACTTTATGGACAGTCTATGCCAAAAGAAAGTTTTTACAAGGTGGGAGTGTAATTTTAGCTGTCTTTTAGGAAGATTCACTGAGAGAATATCAAGAATAAGGAGTTAGCACCCTTACACAGGTGTTCTTGACTTTTTATTTTTAGGCAGGGTCTCAGTATGTAAGTCAACTCAGGTTTACTTTGAATCCACTATGTATCCCAGGCTGGCCTTGATTTCATTATCTTGTTAGTGACTACAGGGCGTGCCACCAAACTCCACTGTATCTGTGACATTGACGTGCTTCTCTCTCTCTCTCTCTCTCTCTCTCTCTCTCTCTTTCTTTCTTTACAGGATCTTGTTCTGTAGCCTAGGCATGCCTGGAACATGCTAAGTAGCCCAGGCTGACTTCAAACTTTATCATCCTCCTGCTTCAGTTTCCTGGGTGTTGGTTATACAGGAATGAGCAAACACATCCAATTTTAGAGATGATCTGTATAGCTCAGGCAGGGTTTAGGCTCAAAATTCTCCCATCTCAGCCTCCTGAGTGCTAATAATAGACCTGCATCACCATCCCCGTCTATATTTCTTATATATAGCTCAGGATCAATAAACCTTGCATGTAGAGTATCATATTACGCACAGTTTAGGTGTCAAGGCCATGTATTCGCTCGCTGTTCTGTGAAAGCAGCTGTAGAGCAAGAGTCAGTGAACCAAGCATTCTGGGAAACCTCATTAACATTGAAATGTGATTTTCAAACCCTTTCCCATGTCATGGTACTTTATTCCTTAGAATGATCTCGGGCATTACAAATGGAGGTAGTGGTGGCATATGCCTCTAACCTGGCACTCAGGAGGTAGGGGCAGGAATATGGAGAGTTCAAAGCAAGTCTGGGACAGCATGGATTGTAGGGCATCCTGGGCTATAACCCGGTGATCCTGTGCTTAAAACAGAATATCAAAAGAGGACTTCCCTAGAAATATGAAAACAATTTTTAGTGCTGCTGAGGGAGGGAGACATATACAAATAGTAAACGGGGCTTGTTTTTACCAGCTTCACTTTGCAGACTGTTGGTGAAGCCATTTCAATTAAGTGGACTTTTGCTGGCAATGCAGCAAATGGAATTATTGGTAGGCTGCAATGCCACATCTCATGTTTACTAGCAAATAATTGTATTTGGTGTGCTATAAATCCTGTCTGTTGTGGATTCAAGGATCCCAGGCTTAAAGGAGAGAAGGACAAAGCGGCTAGAAGTGGGTTAATATGGCTGGAGTGTCTAGGGGGAAATCTAACAGTCTCTCCACCTTCAAAAGACCGTATTACACCCTTAGTTACTTATTTTTAAATGTTCATTTTTTCTGGTGTTTTTCCCCTATTTTGATGTGACAGAGTCTTGCTATATAACCCATGCTGGTCTTTAACTTGTAGCAGTCTTCCTAAATTCCGGGGTTATTGATATGTGCCATAACACCCCCACACACTGTCTTTAACTAAAGAAAATGTTTTTTCTTTTTTCTTTTCAATGTTATAAATTGAACCTAGGGCTTCACACAGGCTAGAGGATTGTTCTGCCACTGAGCTATGTCTCTAGCACAATCAAATGTTCTTTGTAGGCTGAATTGAATGAAAAGTAGACTCTGGGCTAAATCATTTAGATTTACTAGCCCAAAAATCTTGGCCTCTCATATGCTAGGGAAATGGAGTATGACCTTTTTCAGGGAGAAAGGTTTTCAAGGACTAGAAACTGATTTAGCAGAAGGAGGATTACAGTATAATGGCAAAGGATCCTAGACAAAGCATCTAGATACTTGGGTATGATGCAGTTTCAGTCAATAAAAATGGGAAAGGAGTAGGGCTTCTATATAGCTATGTAGCTTTTTCTTCTAAAATTCCATTATGTACTATAGTTTAACAATTTCAGAAAGAATGATTAGACTAATTATGGAAATCATATGTATATCAATTTTCATAAAAATAGTATGTATGACAGTATTTAAACAAAAAATAAAACAAAATTTAGTGTTTCAAAACTAAGAATAGCACCATATATGTATAAAACAGATTCCAGAAAACACCATCATGCATATGCTTTGGATTAATGAAAGTCCTGTTTTAAAGGATCCAAAAATAGCTGGATATGCTTGCTTATACCTGTCATCCCAACACTCAGAAGTTGGTAGCAGGAGGATCAGGAATTCAAGGTCATCCTTAGCTGCATAGTGAGTTTGAGACTAGCCTGTGATCCGTGAGTCCCTGTCCTAGAAAAGCATACATAAATGAATGAATCTAGCCTGGGGTGGTGGTGCAAATATGAAATCTCAGTACTAGTGAGGTGGAGGCAGGCATATAAAGGGCTCAAGGTCATCCTTGGCTATGGAGAATTTGAGGCCACCCTAGGTTACACGAGACCTTGTCTCAAGAAAAAAACAATCAAAGATGCTGTGTTAATCCTTTCATGTTGCTTGATAGTATATGTTGACCAAATTAGCTTAAGGGAAAATGAGTTCCTTCTAGCTTGTGGTACAATCCCTCATGGCAGCGAAGTCAAGACATCATCAGAAACTTGAAGCAGCGGGCCACATTGCATTCATAGTCAGAAACAGAGTGATGAATATTTGATGAATACTTCAGTTCCTTTTCTCCAGCTATATCGTCCTGGATCCCCTGTCCATGGATGCTACTGCCTACATTTAAGATGAATCTTTCTGAATTAGTTAACAGAATCAAGATAACCCATCCCAGGCATGCCAGAAGCCCATTTCCCAGTGCTTCTAGAGTCCGTCAAATTGACAGTGCACACTGACCTTCACAGATGCATTCTGTATCAAAAATGTACACGAAGTCGGTAAAATGATTGTAGTATAATTTGTGTAATTTGATACGGTAGTCTTAATATTTTAAAAGAAACTTTCGTTCTCACAGTCTATGCTTTTATTTTGTTTGGAGAGTTAATTACTGTTTTGTTTCTTCATATACATTTAAAGACAAGCGTTTTACATGTTTACACTAAGGCCACCTTTGGGTACCTTTTCAGTTTATGATTTAGTAGCTTTGGTGCCTATCTATGGATTGCTTCCGTGGGAGAATAAGTTGCTCCCAAGCCTGCTACTAGCTACCTGTGTGATCTTGAGCAAATCTCTGACTTTTGAGTATGATTTTTCTCATTTATAGAATTAGGGGTGTATTCAGTGACCAGGAGGTTTCCTTGTGGGTTTAGCATTCTATTTTCTGATTACCATTGCTGGGTATTTAGTGATTCTGTCAACATCAAGCAAATACAACTTGACTCTAGGAGAATAGGCCATAGAAAAAACAAAACTAATGCATCTGTCATGGATAGACGACTTGAATCACACTGGCCTGTCTGACTGAACTTGTCTCAGTTCTGCCCAGAATAACTGTAATAAGGGAGTCTCTGTGGAGGTGGGTGTAGTGTTATGATACACGGGGTGTGTGTGTGTGATACAATATATGTTCTTAGTCTGAAGTTCACCTGTCATTAAGCTCAGTGCCATGGAGCATACAGAGATGTTTTAGACCCCCAGAGCAAATTGATCAGTTTACTGCTGTGTGATCTGGGACTGAATTTAGTAACTGTGAAGCCGTGCTGAGTGGCATTTAAGGCAGCTAGATTACCATGTTCCTTGGACGCCTTTAGAAGACTTACATTGCAGAGTAGACTGAGGTACTGTGGGAGCTATGATGGCAAATGGGACAATTTATGAGAGATGCTGTTATCAGGGTTGGGGGAATAGTGCTGCCATTGGGTGCTAATGATTTTAGCTTGACTTGCCTGTAAAGGAAAGTTTCCCAATTGGCCTTTAGGATGGTGAAGGAAAATTATTTTCCAACATAGGCCAAACCATTTGCTTCATCTGGCATCTGTTTCTCTAATCAGTGCCACAAAGGATCTGGAAAGTGCTCACGAGAATCTGGAAAGATACCCAGTTTTCCAGGGGTGTCCCCTGGAAATCTCAAGCTGATTTTTTTTTTCTAGTCAGCCAGAGGATCCTTATGAGGCTTACATCAAGTTCTGACCTTGGACAATGTAAAGGCAATTCAATTTAATTCAACACAGATTTACTAATCACCTATTGCGTGCCACTACTGACCTGGATAGGGATATAGCAGCAAATAAGGCTGCTATAGATTATGCACTCTTGGAGTGCCCGCTAAATATCTAGTTATCTCTTTATTTTGTTGCAGTTTTGAGGAATACAAAGAGGAAGTTCAGGGTGAAATATAGTCTGTTGCATCTTTTAAGGTTCAGATTTGTGGGGTAAGAAAAAGGAACTTGACTATGACAATGTATTATCTATTGGCAAGAAGAAGAAATGAAGGGAAAGAGAAGAAACGAAGGGAAAGAGTGCCCAAGTCAGACAGATCTGTGCTTCACCACTTTGGGAACAGCCTTAGTAATGAGCAAGCCATTAGTAATTCTTTTTTTTTTTCCTTTTGGTGTTTTGAGACAAAGTCATACTATGTAGACCAGGCTGGCTGTCAACTTTTAAAATATTTTTTTTCTTTTGCTTTTCTGTGTGCATGTGTGTATGTGAGTATGTGAACATGTTTGTTTTGTACTTGTCTGTGTGCATATGGTACTTATTTTTAAAATAAGTATATTATTTTTTAATATACTTTGTGTGTATGTGTGACAGTGTGTGAACATGAGCAGGCCACGGTGCATATGAGAATGTCAGAGGATGATTGTGGGACTCCATTTTCCTCACGTGGGGCCGGATGAGTGAACTCGGATGGTCCCTCCTGGCAGCTAGTGTGTGCATTCACTCAGCCGGCTCACTGGCCCCCACCTTAGCTTTTGAGACAGGGTCTCCCACTGGACCTGATGCTCAACAATTTGGATAGGCTGTCTGTCAATGACATTGGAGGGTCCTTCCGTCCCTGTCCCCTCAGATGCATACTGCCATACCTAGCTTTTTATGCACGTACCGGGGATCCACACTCAGGTCCTCAGGCACGTTCAGAACAGAGCCACCTCTCTAGTCCCTGGCCTCCAACTTCTGTTTCTCTTGCTCCAGTTTCTAAAGTGTTGAGATTGCAGATCCATGCTACCCTACCCCGTGCCACCATGCCCTCCTTTCCTCCTTCTCCGTTGTACTTCCCCATTCTTTTTACCCTAGAGGCAAGCTGTGCCAATAGTTTGTCCTTTAAAAGAGGATTTTTTCCAGTACTTCTTTCAATTGCTTCTTCTATAGGAGTGGGTTCTATTATAGGAAAGCATTGGTCTCTCTGGGACAAGATTTCTTCACTATTATATCTGGTGGAGGCCAGGTGTCAAGGTGTATACCTGTAATCTCAGCACTTGGGGACCATTAAGTGTGAGGCCAACCTAGGCTACATAGTAAGATCCCATCTTACCTAAAAAAAAAAAAAAAGCCACCCCTGGATGGACTGTAGACCCTGCCTAAAAGCAAATAGACACTGCTCTTACACTGACAAGGTCAAATATAAATTTCAGAGCCATAGATATTTATTAAAGGCAAAAATAATACACGGTGGTTTGTTGAAGAAAAGCTGCTGACTCTCTCTAACTGCTGTGTTGTAGTCCGCATTGCTCCTCCTCCTTAGAGTTGGTGTAGTGTTGAAAATGAAAGCTAACTAATGTTGTAGTCTTGCAGCATCTTAGGGGGGAAATCAGGATTTTGGCTCCTCAAAAAGTCTTATGCCCAGAGCTTTGCTGTGTTTAATTACCTTTGAAGACAGTCCACTAGAAAAGGTTCATTCATAGGCCTGCTTTAGACTGCACCTAGCATAGTTGGCTTGCTGGGAACAGCACT
Source organism: Apodemus sylvaticus (assembly GCF_947179515.1). Lineage (NCBI taxonomy): Eukaryota > Metazoa > Chordata > Mammalia > Rodentia > Muridae > Apodemus > Apodemus sylvaticus. Next base: position 59,683,909 of record NC_067495.1, on the reverse strand, counting down.
ATTTACAGGGTGTTAACACCACAGCTACCAGAAACTTCTGTGTTAGTCAGGGCAAGGAAGTGCTTGATCCAAAGCATGAAAGCAGTAATTGGGAGTTCCACCAGTATGATATGCTATATCATTATTCTAATTAGACAGGGCAGCGGGGCACGGAAAGTAAATAAGGATGCAGATGGAAGAAGTGCTAAAGCCATCTGTCTTATCATAGGTCGTGATTCTGTGTAGAGCAGTGGGTCTCAACCTTCCTAATACTGTGGCCTTTAATACAGTTCCTCATGTCTGAGGTGACCCCAGCCATAACACTATTTTCATAGCTACTTCATAACTGTCATTTTTCTACTGTTATGAATTGTAATATAAGTATATGTGTCTTCTGATGGTCTTAGGTGGTCTCTGTGGAAGGGTCATTCAACCCCAAAGGGGTCTCCACCATAGATTGAGAACCACTGGTGTGTAGAAAAGTCTAGGGAATTTGCAGATGATTATTCAAGTTAGCAAGTATTGCAGGGTTGTAGGACATACGCTCAGTATATAAAAAAATCGTATTTCTCTGATCTGTTTGTTGACTGAAATGTTTTTGAATTAAGAAAAAACATTTACAATAGCATCAAGAGAATAAACGCTTTACTTTATGAATGAAAATTTAAAAAAATTCATTTATTAATCTACTTGTTTATGTGTGTGCACACAGAAGTCAGAGGACAAGATGTAGGAGTCAGGTCTGGTCTTCTACCATGTGTGTCTTGGGGACTGAACTCAGGTCTTTAGGCCCGTCAGTAAGTGGCATTGTGCACTAAGCCATCTTGCTGGCTCAATTACAAATATATTTAAAACATTATAGTGCCTTTACCCTGAAAATTAGAAACCATCATGGAGAGCTGTGGATAGCAAAGCAGTCAGAGGGCCTGTCTAGCAAGAGAAAGGCCCTGGGTTTGAGTCCCTCCCCTACTCCCAAAAGTCGAGGGGATTAAAGATCTACCAAAGGGGAAGATTCCATGGTCTCAAAGACTAATTTGAGATAAAAGACACGAAGGAAACAAGGCCTCTAGACAACAGGTCTGATGCACATATGAACTCAGAGACTGGCAGCATGCACAAGGCTAAGCCAGATAGGATCCCAGTGCCAGGAGAAGAAAGAGGCACACACCCTGTCCTTAAACCAGCAGCTATTTCCAACTGATAACTGTTCAAAAAGGAAAAAAATGGTTTTCTGGGAGAGTATCACTGGGCATACAAGCCCCAGCTAAGGCCAGTCCAGTACCATCAGTAGACGGCCAACACAAAGCAGATTCAATGGTAATTAGGGAGGGTGTGTGTGTGTGTCACAGTGCTTTGGGCATTTTTAGTTTTATATTTTATTCTTTTACTTTACAGATTTTTTGCTTATATATTATAAATTCTGATTTTTTTGCGAGTGTTCATGTGTGTGTGTGTGTGTCACCATTTGCTTGTGTTTTTTTTAAAAGATTTATTTATTTATTATATGTGAGTACACTGTCGTCTTCAGACACACAAGAAGAGAGCATCGGATCCCATTACAGATGTTTGTGAGCTACCATGTTGTTGCTGGGATTTGAACTCAGGACCTTCAGAAGAGCAGTTAGTGCTCTCAACCACTGAGCCATCTCTCCAGCCCCTGCTTGTGTTTCTTATACTTTTTCTTTGACTCTTTTTTCCCAGTTTGTTTTGTTTTGTCCTTTTTTGGTTTGTTTTTATTGTCTCTTATTTTCTTATTCTTTTTATATGACTTTGTTTTCTAATGAGAGAAAGGAAGGGTGTGGATTTGGGGTGGTGGAAAAGTGGGAGGGTCTGGGAGGAATTTGAGAAGGGCAAACCATAATCAGAATACATTGTATGAAAGAAAGGCTGTTTTCTAGTTTTGTTTTTAAAAAAAGAGACAATTCTGCTTTTTTTTTCTGTCTTTCTTTTTCAGTTTTCTGAGACAGGGTTTCTCTGTGTAGCCCTAGCATTCCTGGAACTCTGTAGACCAGGCTGGCCTCAGATTCAGAGATCCTTCTGCCTTTGCCTCCCAAGTGCTGGGATTAAAGGTATGTCACCACCACTGGGATAACAACAACAACAACAACAACAACAAAAGGACAAAATTTGTCACGATGGCAACAACAACAAAAAGAATCCAATTAGAAATGACGGACATCGTTTCTCGGCCTTTTGGCTAAGATCAAGTGTAGAAATGACGGACATAGCCAAGACGGTTGTACTCACTTGTACTCAGGAGGTTGAGGCTGGAGGGTCAAGAGTTCAGGGTCATTCTTTGACATATAGCTCATTCAAGGCTACCAGGTTATTGACATTCTATCATCTTAAACAAAACAAAAGAACAACAACAGCAACAACGACAACAAAAACAAAATAGGGGCAGGCAAGAGGTGAAGACACTTAACACCATGCTTGACTACTGGATTTCTGTCTCCAGGACCCTTCTTAGGAAAGGAGAGAACAGAGTCCTATAAGTTTTCCTCTGGCCACCGTGTGCATGCTGTGTCATGTATGCACCCAGGCATATACACACAGATAAAAGAACAAACAAACAAATATATAATGAAAACAAATGGTAACAAAGACAAACATTGAAAGTATGAGCAGTTGAGAATTGTGAGATGGCCCAGTAGGAAAGGGTGCTTGTTGTCAAGACGACCTGCATTCCATCCCCGGAACCCACATAGTGGAAGGAAAAAATCTACTGCTATTTTACTTTTGTACCCTGGATCTTGGCTTAAAATCATTCTTTGGAGGAAATGCAAGTAAAAACCACAATAAAATATCATACCTCATTCAGTAGGATGATAATAAGACAAAAATTATTGGAGAAATTTCAGCGCTTATTTATTGTTGGTTTATAGCATGTTTTAGTTACTTGGAAAGTTTAGCTGCTAGTCTTTGTCAGGTCTTTAAAAATGGTTAAGCAGTTGCCCCATAAATGAACTATTCTATTCTATTCTATTATCTGTCTTTCTCTCTCTGTCTGCACACACATACCACACACACACACACACACACACACACACACACACACACAGAGGAATTATCTATAATGATCAAAACTGGGAATTAGCTTAAATGTCTATTAAGTGAGAGTTGCATAAGTATACAAGGGAAAGCCATTTATGAAAGACTACATATTGTTTCTGATTACTTTCATATCCAGAAAGCCAACCTACTAGAATATTAACAGGCTAGTGGATTGGTTAAAATGGTTAAAATGAACTATTCTATTCTATTCTATTATCTGTCTTTCTCTCTCTGTCTGCACACACATACCACACACACACACACACACACACAGAGGAATTATCTATAATGATCAAAACTATCTAATGTCTATTAAGTGAGAGTTGCATAAGTATACAAGGGAAAGCCATTTATGAAAGACTACATATTGTTTCTTGGGTTGGATGGTTAAAATGTATTGTGATTGCCAACGGGTGAGGAATATCTTGCTTGGAGTGGTGAATGTTTCTTAATTACCATATGATGGTAGTTGTACAACTCTGTGAGTATATTAAAACCCACCTAGTTGTACATTGGGTGAATTTTATGGTACATAAGTAGTATCTTTGAGCTGTGTGTAAAATATACAATGACACTGTGTTTGGAAAAACAGAAGTGCTTTTCTATTAAACTCAGACCTCCCTTCAGTTCTCCCTTGAATCAGACTTGCAAGTTTGTTTTGAAAAATTAACATCTATAGTATTGACTGTATATCCGGGGAAAGGAAGCCAAGAGAGAGAATTACTCCTTCGGTGACCAGGAACTAGAGCCCAATTTGGGACTAGCATGGGATTCTCTGGTTTCAATTCCAGGCACACTCTGCAGACTCTGAAGCAGGTACCGTGCTCCAGTCTGTCTGGATGTCCTTTGTTGGGGCCAGGAGTGTGTTTGTTTGAAATGACCAGTTAGAAGTGAGATACTGTAGTAGTGGAACATTCTCCTTTATTCTTCGCCTGTATCATGACTGAGATCAGGTGTTTTCCCCGTTGAGCAGTCTCACTCCACCCTAATTAGCATCTGATGGTGTTTTCTTTCCTTGTTATAGAAGAATGGAAATATATCCTCCTGCCATGACACCTGCCCTTTTTGTCCCTTCCCTAGGAGTCTAGAGCAGCTGGTTGGGCAGTTCTAGGGGCCTCTCCTCCTCTCTGCTCATCTCTCTACTTAATGCAAACAGCTGCTTTTTGAGTAGCGGGGAATATACACTGGGAAATGTGTGGCATTACTCATGGGTGACAAATTTCTCTCCCCTCCCTGCATTATTTTTGTCCTAGGGCAGCATGGAATTTTTCACAAGTGGCCAGCAGTAGGCCCAACAGTACAACACCATATTAGGAACTTCACAAAAGGCAGTTTTTTGTGTGAAAGGTTTTCATTAAGGACTACCCAAAAGCAGGAGGGCCACACTTTAGTTTCCAAATCTCTTTCCAGAGCCAGGCTGTTGTGGAAATGCCTTTCTCTGTGAGTGGGAAAATATGTACTATACACGTGCTTGTGGACAGCTGGAGGCTAATGCTGAATTCACCCATCCCCGATTTGGCAGTTGGGAGAGGATGGTGAGTAACAGTCCTGTAGAAGTGCTTAGCATTTGTCCCTTACAATTTGCTTTAGAACAGAAAAATCAGAAGGAGAGTTTTAAGGCGAGTCTCTGCAGAGTTGACATGTTGAATTTCTCTTGTCCTTGAAACACACAGTATGGCCATCTCCTGTTGAGCTGATCTGGTGAGGCCATCTACAGGAGTGCATCCCTGTCTTTCCCAGCTCTGCAGGACAGTTGCCAATGGTACTAGATGGGAAAGAAGAGGGAGCAGTATGCTAAGTGGCAGGCAGCTCAGCCAGGGCTTGCAGTTTCCTTGGTAAAAAGGAAGGGGAGAGAAAGCTGGAGTTTCTTGGCATTTTATTTGCCTTTCCTTTCTTGAAAACAGATGCTGTTTAACCACTTTCATTCTTTCCTTTTTTTTTCTTTTGAAATGAGGACTGCAGCATATTGCCCAGGCTGCTCTCCAGTAATCCTTTCACCTGAGTAGCATCCGGAACAGCTGGGATGTAAGGGGCCATTGCACCTGACTCCCTCCTCCCCTGCCCTTTTTTCTCCTTCCTTCCCTTCCCTTTCCTTCCTTTTCTGATGGTATCTTACTGGGTAACCCAGTAATGACTCCAACCCATGATCCTTCTGGTATTACAGGCCTGTATCCCCATCTCTCCCTTTCCCTAGTTTTTCACCAATGGGCAGTGTCTTGCCAGAATAGACTCATATAGTGCAAAGGGACTTTGTGATATTTCACGAAAGTCTTACATATTTCAAATGAGGAAACGGAGGGCCAACACATATCCTAGAGCCAGTTAAGCACAGACTCAGTACTGATCCTACTATGCTCTGTCTATGACCATCTACACCGAAAGTGTCTTTTCTTCACCAACCTCTGTTTGCTGAGCTGCATTTTTACTTTCAGAATTATTTCACTTTGCTTCTAGCCAAGAATGCACCCCCAGTGTGGGCCTGCATACTGCATATCTGCATAAAACCACACATTTTACAGCTCTGCTGGAATGGAGTAGGGTAAGGTTCAGTGAATCTGAAGATATTAAAGCTATGGAGTTTTGTTTTGTTTTTTGTTGTTCTGATGTTGATTTTCGTATGGCAGAACCTGGTGCAATAGATGATCAAGAGAGCTTCTCTAACTGACCACCCTTGATCTGTAAACGAGGAATAAATAATTCTAATATAGTCCTGTTAGGGTTGAAGTATGATAATGTTTGTTTTGGGTAACAAGGTAAGGGGGTGTGTTTGTTTCCTCTCTCTCTCGCTCTGTGTGTGTGTGTGTGTGTGTGTGTGATCTTGCATGTGGATTTTGATGTAGATCAGAGTGTAAGCTACTATTTGCAAAGGACTTTATACTATACAAAGTCTTTTCTTTAAGTTATGTGTTTAGTTATTCCTTGAGAATTTCATACAAAGTATTTTGACATGTTCTTTTTCTTGCCCCCAATTCCTCCCAGATTCTCTCCCGTTTCCTTACCTATCCAGCAAACTTCTTCCTGTTAAGTTCATTTCACATGCATTCTTTTACTTAATCTGTGAAGGAAGTGTTATTACCTGCAGTTCATAGATGGTAAAGCTAATGTTTTGTGAACTTTCATATATCTTTAGGATTGGTGCACTAGTCAATATCAGATATTTTGAGTATTTCCACAGTGTGCAAACTGTTAAGTGTTTGGGAACTAACATATATTGGTTGAAATCAGTTATATCTTTAGATGGCCTTGTAGGTATACTGATGCCACACATAACGGTGACTCATAAAAATAAGAACATCAGGGGCGTTGGGATGTAGCTCTGTGGTAAGCATATGCCTAGCCTGCATGAGGCCCTGCGTGTTATCACCATCACCACACAAAGCCTACTTTCTTTATGGTATTTTCAGTTCAGTGGAGTTTCACCTGCCATCTCACAGCCCCATGAGTTAATCAGGCAGGACATTATGCTGGTGCACAGGTAAAGTAACCCAGAGCATGCAAAAGTCCGTGCTTTGTTGATGATGAAATTGAAGTTCAGTCATTTGCTCAGAGTTACTCAAGGCAGTGATCTGGGCTGTAAACCCTAATCTGGACTCTGAGGGCTTTGTTTTCCTTCTAGGTCAGCCAGTGTTAGGAGTCAGCTGTCATTTGTTTGAATCTGTGACATTTGTCTTTCTGACCCTCCTTTACATCCAGTCTTCTCCTTGAGCCCAGTCTCCTTACACCATCTCCTTATGGAGTTTCTGCACTTCTGGCACCCCATCAGGGTCTTAGGCCTCCCCTTGCTGCAAGACCCTAGGAGCCCCTTTTAGGCGCCTTACCTTACTGTGCCTTGGTTTTTCATTTGCTCTCTTAGCCAATGGACAGTTTAGCTTCAAACACTTCAAATAGTGATTTCAATCAAGTCTTTCAGATCCGTCATTGTCACTTTACAGGCAATGTCCATTCAAAGAGGACATAAGTAGCTGCAAGGTTTTTTTTGGTTTTTTTGGTTTTTCAAGACAGGGTTTCTCTGTGTAGCTCTGGCAGTCCTGGAACTCACTCTGTAGACCAGGCTGGCCTTGAACTCAGAAATCTGCCTGCCTCTGCCTCCCAAGTGCTGGGATTAAAGGCATGTGCCACCACTGCCCGGTTAGCTGCAAGGATAGAAGGAGTTAGGACTATTCCTTTACTTCCCTCTTACCCATGTGCCTTTAATCAGTTCCTGCTCCCTTGGCAGTAGGGGGATAATTGGCATGGTTTTGTAGCAGTGCCCCATTATAGGGATTTCCACTGCAGTAGGCAGCTTTGTGCTAGCTAGCTTATGCCTGGCATCATTACTGAGGCAATTGTTGCTTTTGGGTCAGGTCTAACAAGTCCAGCAAGATCTGGCTGATTAAAGCATTCAGTTGCCCACTGGGCAAGGCAGCACTTGCTTGGTTGGTCTTCTTTCCAGGGAGAGTTTTGAAGTAAGTAAGTAAGTAAGTAAGTAAGTAAGTAAGTAAGTGTGTGTGTGTGTGTGTCTGTGTGTGTGTCACCTTTAAGGAGTTAATTCTTGTTGGCAATGTGTGGACCTCCAGTAGCCTCTGGCTATTCTGGAAACTTCTGATCAGTTGCATCACTCAGGTTTCTCATGACATGAATCTGAGTTTATGAGCCAAGCAAGAGTTAATAACATAATGCTTATTTTTTCTTTTTAATTAACACATAGTAACTCTATTTATGGGCTACCGTGTGATAGTTCAATCCATAGATACAATCCACACTGATCAAATAACGGTACATTTCATTGTCTTACAATGTTTGATACTTTCCTTGAGTACTTTATACCATGTAATAACAGTGTGAGCTTTAGTCACCCTAATGTGCTCTAGAACGGTACTTATTGCCCTTGTCTATATTTTGGTGTCCATCATTTGATTTCCCTCCATTTTCCTTCCCTTCACCCCCTTTCAGTCTCTAGTATTTAGTACTCTGCCTCCTTCATTTTGAGATAAACTTTTTACCTTTCACAGATAAACAAGAAGCTGCTGTGTTCATTTTCCTGCGCATGACTTATTTCATGCAGTATTCTGTCCTCCAGTTCCATTAATTTTCTCACAAATGATAGCACTTCGTCCTTTAGTCCTTTATGCCTGAATCCATTGCATGCAATTTTCTTTTTCTTTTTTCTTTTTCTTTCTTTCTTCTTTTCTTTCTTTCTTTCTTTCTCTTTCTTTCTTTCTTTCTTTCTTTCTTTCTTTCTTTCTTTCTTTCTTTCTTTCTTTCTTTCTTGTTTTTTTTTTTTTTTTTTTTTTGAGACAGGGTTTCTCTGTGTAGCCCTGGCTGTCCTGGAACTCACTCTGTAGACCAGGCTGGCCTCGAACTCAGAAATCTGCCTGCCTCTGCCTCCCAAGTGCTGGGATTAAAGGCATGCTCTTTCACCGCCCAGTGCATGCAATTTTCTTAACATCCTGGGGCTTGAAAGCCAGGTGTGGTGGGGCATGCCTACAGTAGTTCTAGCACCAGAGAGGCTAGAGGATTGCTGCAAGTTGGAGGCCAGTCTGGGCTACATAGCGAGTTCCAGTCCAACCAGTGCTATGCAGTGGGATTGCCCCAAACAATACAAAAATCTAGAATAAATTGTTAATAAAAAATTCTCTTATCCTCTTGGCAAAAAAAGTAAAAGAGAGCGAGAGAAATGTAGCATCGCTATAATTAGCTTTGAATGCTCTGTAAAGTTTCTCTTTGAGGATAATTGGTGGAGGGAAACTCCATAGTCTTGCATTATTCCTTGTTTGCTCTTTGTTAAAAGTCCTAGAAATAAAGGAAGAGGAGGTAAAGAGTAGCCATTTTCTTTTCTGGAGGTCCTTTGTCTCTCTTTGTACTAAAGCAGGGGTCAGCATGTGACCAAATCTTACCCAACACTCATTCTTATAAATAATATCTACTTTCTTTTTAGAAAATCATTTTAATGCATAAGCCTGCCCCTTTGATTTGATATATTCAATGGTTGGTGTGGCAGATGGCAGAATTAGTTCATTGAATCCGGGAAACAGGAGCACTCACAAGACTGAAATAAACAGAGCAATGTTGATTGGCTGTGTTGTCTCTGGCAAGGCCTCTCATTCCTTGACTGTGTCTGGCGTTGGCTGGGCTTGTGTAGTGAGGTGTGCAAGGAAGTGCTTCTGGAAATAGCCTACTTCCTCATACTGTATGAAAGCTTGGTATCCAGATGGCACTCGGAGGTAACTTGCCATTTGAATGGGCAAAGTGTTGCCCATAAGCAATGTTTTCTTAGTTCCCACCCTAGGGCATAACACAGTGTCAGTTCTCAGTTCTGATCCAGGAGTTTTGCTTTCCCAAATGCCCACTCAAAATCACAATGGTTCAATGGTTCTCTAGCATAAAACTATTTTCTTTTCTTTTTCTTTCTTCTTTCTTCCTTCCTTCCTTCCTTCCTTCCTTCCTTCCTTCCTTTCTCACCATCATCTTCATCTTCCTCTTTCCTTTCAGTTTGGACATAGTTTAGTTATGTTGTCCAGGCTCATCTCAAATTTTCAATCCTCTTGCCTCTTATGAATTGTCTTTGGGTATTTTGGATCGTTTATGAAGGTCCTTTTGTGTGTATCTATTGCTTTGGAACTCTGAGCTCTGAGATGAACTGTTCAGTTAAGGTGAGATAGAAGCACTCTGCAGCTATGGTCTTAGAAAAAGGCAAGGTTTCGATGTTACACTCTTTGTCTTAAGGTAACAGGGGCTCATTTCTCTTTTTGATAAATTTGGGAATTTCTGGTTCATTAAAGGGGCCAGACAGCAGCTCCCTTTATAGTCAACAATGATGTAATATACTAAGCAATGAAGGAGATGGGACAGGAACCACAGAAGTCACCACAGGGCACACTGCCCAGGCAGGCTGTTAGCAACTGGCCAGATAATGTTTCACTGAAGCCTAAAGAAAAGGAATGGTGTGGATAACCTTTCAGTTTCTTCAGTTTCTATATATTCCTTGTGTTTGATTGTATGATTTTTTTTTATTTCAGTGGCATTATTTTGGGATGATTTGATGAGGAATTTTTTCTTGAAGTGTGTGGTTGCTTATGCGATTTCTGATCACGTTACCAAAGTGGAGTAAGCTGGACTCTAAAGCTTAGCTTGAGAGAATAATCACAGGTTCTCTTTTGTAAGCAGGTGAAAGAGAATATACACCTGATTTTGAGAAGAGATTCAGATAGGTCATGGACTCAAGTCTTCCCCCACTTGAGAGCTGTAGAAGGCATACAGTTAGATTCTTGCCTTGTAGATTTTTTCCTTCCATAACTTCTGTATTTGGAGAGCACCAGAAACTATTTGGGAATTTCTAACTTTTAAACCTCAAGGCTTTAAGTAAGCCTTCTATTTTTGTAATCTCATGGACTTATAGGACATTCAGGATGGAAATAGTTGAAGACAAAGTATTGGCTGAACTTGAGTTTCTAATCTTTGATTTCAGCATATTTGTTATCTAAAGAAATGCTTATCTCAGGCGTGGTGGTACACGCCTTTAATCCCAGCACTTGGGAGGCAGAGGCAGGCAGATTTCTGAGTTCGAGGCCAGCCTGGTCTACAGAGTGAGTTCCAGGACAGCCAGGGCTACACAGAGAAACCCTGTCTCGAAAAAGAAAAAAAAAAAAAAAAAAAAAAAGGGAAACACTTATCACCAAGGAGTGGCATGGGTTAACATAATGTACTTGCAGAAATTAAGATTTCCTTTGGTATTCTGTAGACCTGGGCTGTAGACTTGTCAACATTTGGCCAGCTATATTCCTGTGTGTGTGTGTGTGTGTGTGTGTGTGTGTGTGTGTGTGTGTGTGGGCGGGGTGTGGATGGTAGGAGTCTCCCTCATTTGTTTCCTATCTTATTTTTTGAGACAGTGTTTTTCCTTGAACCTGGAGATCTTCTGTTTGGAGTTAACTCTTGTTTTGCTGTCCTGAGACAGAATCTAATACCTGCCAGCTGGGCCTGGACCTGGTAGAGGATGAGAATGCAGCCTCAGATATTTGGCTATGCTAGCTGCCCTTCCCCTCCCCCAGCACCGTGGATACAGATGTATGCCACTGTGCCTAGGCTTTACATGGGTACTGGGGATCCAAAGTCAGGTTTTCATGTTTGCATGGAAAGCACTTTTCCTACCGGAATGCCTCCCAATTCTCAATCACTTTCTTAGTCTCAGTTTTCTTACCTTTATGGAGACTGTAATGCCAACTTCAGTCACTGAATATATGCATAAGACAATATGGTTGAAAATACTACCCCCCACACACACCATACATGTCTGCAGTGCTGGGGACTGAATCCAGGGCTGTGCACATGCTAGGCAAGTGTTGAACGGTGTCTTCAGAGTTAAAAATTCTTAATAAACTATTTAAGTATATATGCATATATTTATAGTAGTATTTATGTGATAAACTTAAATGGGTAATATCAGTAACACGGCTGGAGTTATATGCATATCTTTCTTTGAAAATTCCAGAGTACATTTTAAGAAGTGACAAGTAAAGGAACATGAGTGTAAATATCATCCTGCCATAGGGCCCTATGGGAACTGGAGGGACAGTAAAGTAGGAACTGATGAGAGAGTCTTCCCAGGGTACCACATCTGAGCAGCCACATTCTCACACAGGGTATTGGTGTGTCCTCTTCCCTGAAACACGCCCCCTCCCACCACTGGCAGTGTGTTAGTATATCTTCAGTATGATACTGAAGAAGGGGACAGCCTTTGGGTGTTGACAAAGTCCCAACACAGTTCCTAGTCCTTAGCATTCTTTATTTGATTTAAATGCATTAGAGAACCTTCTTTTCCTAGGCTATGGATTAAGGTCCCCGAACAGTTAAGTGTCATTTGAAAGGATTCACAGAGACAGTGGCCAGGTTGAAAACAGGATCGGGTTGCCCGCTTTGCTTCTTACCCATTATACTTCCTTGTCTAGGCTTTGTTCCGGTCACTTCATAAGAGGGACTTCCTTCCCGCATATCAGCTGATGGGCTGCTTCCTCTTAAATAGGGAGGTTGGCTTGAAAAAAGTGCAATAGGAATGGCATGCAGCAATTCACAGTTCACTGTTTTACCTCGGATTGTTTAGTTAATGAAAGCAATGGTAACAATCCATTTGCAGTATTTTTGTTGTGG